>NW_028248795.1:0-194948 GCF_964263255.1 Lissotriton vulgaris | reverse complement strand
ATCAAAACACGCAATACAGGTAACTTGCAGGCCGCCAATGTAAGCCAATGGCAAAAATGCACCTCAGAAACAGGGCCTTATTCCCCTTTCTCCTCAACTTACGCCCAAACTGCTATTTTGACACAAAATTAGAACTTCCCAGCAGTGCTCCCAGACCCCTACACCCACTCCCAGAAATCTAGAACACCCCTAAACAGCTTCCCAAAAACACGCAATACAGCTGCCTTGCAGGCCGCCTATGTAAGCCAATGGCAAAAATGCACCTCAGAAACAGGGCCTAATTCCACTTTCCCCTAACCTACGCCCAAACTGCTATTTTGACACAAAATTAGACCTTCCCAGCAGTTCTCCCAGACCCCTAAACCCACTCCCAACAATCTAGAACACCCCCAAATAGCTTCTCAAAAACAAGCATTACAGCTACTTTGCAGGCCGCCAATGTAAGCTAATGGTCAAAATGCACCTCAGAAACAGGGACTAATTCCCTTTTCCCCTCAACCTTCAATCAAACTGCTATTTTGAGACAAGATTAGACCTTCCCAGCAGTACTCCCAGACCCCTAAACCCACTCCAAAAATCTAGAACACCCCCAAACAGCTTCCCAAAACACGCAATACAGCTGCCTTGCAGGCCGCCTATGTAAGCCAATGGCAAAAATGCACCTCAGACACAGGGGCTAATTCTCCTTTTCCCTCAACCTACGCCCAAACTGCTATTTTGACACAAAATTAGACCTTCCCAGCAGTGCTCCCAGGCCCCTAAACCCACTCCCAACAATCTAGAACACCCCCAAATTGCCCACCAAAAATACGCAATACTGCTACCTTGCAGGCCGCCAATGTAAGCCAATGGCAAAAATGCACCTCAGAAACAAGGCCTAATTCCCCTTTCCCCTCAACCTACGCCCAAACAGCTATTTTGAGACAAAATTAGACCTTCCCAGCAGTGCTACCAGACCCCTAAACCCACTCCCAAAAATCAAGAACACCCCTAAACAGCTTCCCAAAAACACGCAATACTGCTACCTTGTAGGGCGCCAATGTAAGCCAATGGCAAAAATGCACCTCAGAAACAGGGCCTAATTCCCCTTTCCCCTCAATTTACGCCCAAATTGCTATTTTGACACAAAAGTAGACCTTCCCAGCAGTGCTCCCAGACCCCTAAACCCACTCCCAGAAATCTAGAACACCCCTAAATAGCTTCCCAAAAACAAGCAATACAGCTACTTTGCAGGCCGACAATGTAAGCCAATGGTCAAAATGCACCTCAGAAACAGGGACTAATTCCCTTTTCCCCTCAACCTTCAACCAAACTGCTATTTTGAGACAAGATTAGACCTTCCCAGCAGTACTCCCAGACCCCTAAACCCACTCCCAAAAATCTAGAACACCCCCAAACAGCTTCCCAAAACACGCAATACAGCTGCCTTGCAGGCCGCCTATGTAAGCCAATGGCAAAAATGCACCTCAGAAACAGGGCCTAATTCCCCTTTCCCCTTAACCTACGACCAAACTGCTATTTTGACACAACATTAGACCTTCCCAGCAGGGCTTCCAGACCCCTAAACCCACTCCCAAAAATCTAGAACACCCCCAAATAGCTTCCCAAAAACACGCAATACAGCTACCTTGCAGGGAGCCAATGCAAGCCAATGGCAAAAATGCACCTCAGAAACAAGGCCTTAGTCCCCTTTCCCCTCTGCCTTCACCAAAACTGCTATTTTGACACAAAATAAGAGCTTCCCAGCAGTGCTTCCAGACCCCTAAACCCACTCCCAAAATCTAGAACACCCCCAGATAGCTTATCAAAAACACGCAATACAGATAACTTGCAGGCCGCCAATGTAAGCCAATGGCAAACATGCACCTCAGAAACAGGGCCTAATTCCCCTTTCTCCTCAACTCACGCCCAAATTGCTATTTTGACACAAAATTAGACCTTCCCAGCAGTGCTCCCAGACCCCTAAACCCACTCCCAGAAATCTAGAACACCCCTAAATAGCTTCCCAAAAACACGCAATACAGATACCTTGCAGGCCACCAATGTAAGCCAATGGCAACAATGCACTTCAGAAACAGGCCCTAATTCCCCTTTCCCCTCAACCTACGACCAAAGTGCTATTTTGACATAAAATTAGACCTTCCCAGCAGTGCTCACAGACCCCTAAACCCATTCTTAAAAATCTAGAACACACCCAAATAGCTTCCCAAAAACACGCAATACAGCTACCTTGCAGGCCACCAATGTAAGCCAATGTCAAAAATGCACCTCAGAAACAGGGGCTAATTCCCCTTTCCCCTCAACCTACGCCCAAACTGCTATTTAGGCACAACATTAGACCTTCCCAGCAGTGCTCCCAGGCCCCTAAACCCACTCCCAACAATCTAGAACACCCCCAAATTGCCCACCAAAAATACGCAATACTGCTACCTTGCAGGCCGCCAATGTAAGCCAATGGCAAAAATGCACCTCAGAAACAAGGCCTAATTCCCCTTTCCCCTCAATTTACGCCCAAATTGCTATTTTGACATAAAATTAGACCTTCCCAGCAGTGCTCACAGACCCCTAAACCCACTCCCAAAAATCTAGAACACACCCAAATAGCTTCCCAAAAACACGCAATACAGCTACCTTGCACGCCACCAATGTAAGCCAATGACAAAAATGCACCTCAGAAACAGGGGCTAATTCCCCTCTCCCCTCAACCTACAACCAAACTGCTATTTTGACACAAAATTAGACCTTCCCAGCAGTGCTCCCAGACCCCTAAACCAACTCCCAACAATCTAGAACACCCCCAAATAGCTTCCCAAAAACACGCAATACAGCTACCTTGCAGGCCGCCAATGTAAGCTAAAGGCAAAAAAGCACCTCAGAAACAGGCCCTAATTCCCCTTTTCCCTCAACCTACACCCAAACTGCTAGTTTGACACAAAATGAGATCTTCCCAGCAGTGCTCTCACACCCCTAAACCCTCTCCCAGAAATCTAGAACACCCCTAAATAGCTTCCCAAAAACACGCAATACTGCTACCTTGCAGGCCGCCAATGTATCCAATGGCGGAAATGCACCTCAGAAACAGGGACTAATTCCCTTTTCCCCTCAACCTACAACCAAACTGCTATTTTGAGACAAAATTAGACCTTCCCAGCAGTGCTCCCAGACCCCTAAACCCACTCCCAAAAATCTAGAACACCCGCAAACAGCTTCCCAAAACACGCAATACAGCTGTCTTGCAGGCCGGTATTGTAAGCCAATGGCAAAAATGCACCTCAGAAACAGGGACTAATTCCCCTTTCCCCTCAACCTATGACCAAACTGCTATTTAGGCACACATTAGACCTTCCCAGCAGTTCTCCCAGACCCCTAAACCCACTCCCAAAAATCTAGAACAACCCCAAATAGCTTCCAAAAACACGCAATACAGCTACCTTGCAGGCCGCCAATATAAGCCAATGGCAAAAATGCACCTCAGAATCAGGGCCTAATTCACCTTTCCCCTCAACCTACGCCCGAACTGCTATTTTGAGACATAATTAGACCTTCCCAGCAGTGCTCCCAGGCCCCTAAACCCACTCCCAACAATCTAGAACACCCCCAAATTGCCCACCAAAAACACGCAATACTGCTACCTTGCAAGCCGTCAATGTAAGCCAATGGCAAAAATGCACCTCAGAAACAAGGCCTAATTCCCCTTTCCCCTCAACCTACGCCCAAACTGCTATTTTGACACAAAATTAGACCTTCCCAGCAGTGCTCCCAGACCCCTAAACCCTCTCCCAGAAATCTAGAACACCCACAAATAGCTTCCCAAAAACATGCAATGCAGCTACCTTGCAGGCCGCCAATGTAAGCCAATGGCAAAAATGCACCTCAGAAACAGGGCCTAATTCCACTTTCCCCTCAACCTTGAATCAAACTGCTATTTTGAGACAAGATTAGACCTTCCCAGCAGTACTCCCAGACCCCTAAACCCACTCAAAAAATCTAGAACACTCCCAAACAGCTTGCCAAAACACGCAATACAGCTGCCTTGCAGGCCGACAATGTAAGCCAATGGTCAAAATGCACCTCAGAAACAGGGTCTAATTCCCCTTTCCCCTCAACCTACGCCCAAACTGCTATTTAGGCACAACATTAGACCTTCCCAGCAGTGCTCCCAGACCCCTAAACCCACTCCCAACAATCTAGAACTCCCCCAAATAGCTTCTCAAAAACACGCAATACAGCTACCTTGCAGGCCGCCAATGTAAGCCAATGGCAAAAATGCACCTCAGAAACAGGGCCTAATTCCCCTTTCCCTCAACTTATGCCCAAATTGCTATTTTGACACACAATTAGACCTTCCCAGCAGTACCCCCAGACCCCTAAACCCACTCCCAGAAATCTAGAACACCCCTAAATAGCTTCCCAAAAACACGCAATACAGCTACCTTGCACGCCACCAATGTAAGCCAATGACAAGAATGCACCTCAGAAACAGGGGCTAATTCCCCTCTCCCCTCAACCTACGACCAAACTGCTATTTTGACACAAAATTAGACCTTCCCAGCAGTGCTCCCAGACCCCTAAACCAACTCCCAACAATCTAGAACACCCCCAAATAGCTTCCCAAAAACACGCAATACAGCTACCTTGCAGGCCGGCAATGTAAGCTAAAGGCAAAAAAGCACCTCAGAAACAGGCCCTAATTCCCCTTTTCCCTCAACCTACGACCAAACTGCTATTTTGACACACAATTAGACCTTCCCAGCAGTGCTCCCAGGCCCCTAAACCCACTCCCAACAATCTAGAACACCCCCAAATAGCTTCTTAAAAACACGCAATACAGCTACCTTGCAGGCCGCCAATGTAAGCCAAAAGCAAAAATGCACCTCAGAAACAGGGCCTAATTCCCCTTTCCCCTCAGCCTACGCCCAAACTGCTATTTTGAGACAAAATTAGACCTTCCCAGCAGTGCTTTCAGCCCCCTAAACCCACTCCCAAAATCTAGAACACCCCTAGATAGCTTATCAAAACACGCAATACAGGTAACTTGCAGGCCGCCAATGTAAGCCAATGGCAAAAATGCACCTCAGAAACAGGGCCTTATTCCCCTTTCTCCTCAACTTACGCCCAAACTGCTATTTTGACACAAAATTAGAACTTCCCAGCAGTGCTCCCAGACCCCTACACCCACTCCCAGAAATCTAGAACACCCCTAAACAGCTTCCCAAAAACACGCAATACAGCTGCCTTGCAGGCCGCCTATGTAAGCCAATGGCAAAAATGCACCTCAGAAACAGGGCCTAATTCCACTTTCCCCTAACCTACGCCCAAACTGCTATTTTGACACAAAATTAGACCTTCCCAGCAGTTCTCCCAGACCCCTAAACCCACTCCCAACAATCTAGAACACCCCCAAATAGCTTCTCAAAAACAAGCAATACAGCTACTTTGCAGGCCGCCAATGTAAGCTAATGGTCAAAATGCACCTCAGAAACAGGGACTAATTCCCTTTTCCCCTCAACCTTCAATCAAACTGCTATTTTGAGACAAGATTAGACCTTCCCAGCAGTACTCCCAGACCCCTAAACCCACTCCAAAAATCTAGAACACCCCCAAACAGCTTCCCAAAACATGCAATACAGCTGCCTTGCAGGCCGCCTATGTAAGCCAATGGCAAAAATGCACCTCAGACACAGGGGCTAATTCTCCTTTTCCCTCAACCTACGCCCAAACTGCTATTTTGACACAAAATTAGACCTTCCCAGCAGTGCTCCCAGGCCCCTAAACCCACTCGCAACAATCTAGAACACCCCCAAATTGCCCACCAAAAATACGCAATACTGCTACCTTGCAGGCCGCCAATGTAAGCCAATGGCAAAAATGCACCTCAGAAACAAGGCCTAATTCCCCTTTCCCCTCAACCTACGCCCAAACAGCTATTTTGAGACAAAATTAGACCTTCCCAGCAGTGCTACCAGACCCCTAAACCCACTCCCAAAAATCAAGAACACCCCTAAACAGCTTCCCAAAAACACGCAATACTGCTACCTTGTAGGGCGCCAATGTAAGCCAATGGCAAAAATGCACCTCAGAAACAGGGCCTAATTCCCCTTTCCCCTCAATTTAAGCCCAAATTGCTATTTTGACACAAAAGTAGACCTTCCCAGCAGTGCTCCCAGACCCCTAAACCCACTCCCAGAAATCTAGAACACCCCTAAATAGCTTCCCAAAAACACGCAATACAGCTACTTTGCAGGCCGACAATGTAAGCCAATGGTCAAAATGCACCTCAGAAACAGGGACTAATTCCCTTTTCCCCTCAACCTTCAACCAAACTGCTATTTTGAGACAAGATTAGACCTTCCCAGCAGTACTCCCAGACCCCTAAACCCACTCCCAAAAATCTAGAACACCCCCAAACAGCTTCCCAAAACACGCAATACAGCTGCCTTGCAGGCCGCCTATGTAAGCCAATGGCAAAAATGCACCTCAGAAACAGGGCCTAATTCCCCTTTCCCCTTAACCTACGCCCAAACTGCTATTTTGACACAACATTAGACCTTCCCAGCAGGGCTTCCAGACCCCTAAACCCACTCCCAAAAATCTAGAACACCCCCAAATAGCTTCCCAAAAACACGCAATACAGCTACCTTGCAGGGAGCCAATGTAAGCCAATGGCAAAAATGCACCTCAGAAACAAGGCCTTATTCCCCTTTCCCCTCTGCCTTCACCAAAACTGCTATTTTGACACAAAATAAGAGCTTCCCAGCAGTGCTTCCAGACCCCTAAACCCACTCCCAAAATCTAGAACACCCCCAGATAGCTTATCAAAAACACGCAATACAGATAACTTGCAGGCCGCCAATGTAAGCCAATGGCAAACATGCACCTCAGAAACAGGGCCTAATTCCCCTTTCTCCTCAACTTACGCCCAAATTGCTATTTTGACACAAAATTAGACCTTCCCAGCAGTGCTCCCAGACCCCTAAACCCACTCCCAGAAATCTAGAACACCCCTAAATAGCTTCCCAAAAACACGCAATACAGATACCTTGCAGGCCACCAATGTAAGCCAATGGCAACAATGCACTTCAGAAACAGGCCCTAATTCCCCTTTCCCCTCAACCTACGACCAAAGTGCTATTTTGACATAAAATTAGACCTTCCCAGCAGTGCTCACAGACCCCTAAACCCACTCCCAAAAATCTAGAACACACCCAAATAGCTTCCCAAAAACACGCAATACAGCTACCTTGCAGGCCACCAATGTAAGCCAATGTCAAAAATGCACCTCAGAAACAGGGGCTAATTCCCCTTTCCCCTCAACCTACGCCCAAACTGCTATTTAGGCACAACATTAGACCTTCCCAGCAGTGCTCCCAGGCCCCTAAACCCACTCCCAACAATCTAGAACACCCCCAAATTGCCCACCAAAAATACGCAATACTGCTACCTTGCAGGCCGCCAATGTAAGCCAATGGCAAAAATGCACCTCAGAAACAAGGCCTAATTCCCCTTTCCCCTCAATTTACGCCCAAATTGCTATTTTGACATAAAATTAGACCTTCCCAGCAGTGCTCACAGACCCCTAAACCCACTCCCAAAAATCTAGAACACACCCAAATAGCTTCCCAAAAACACGCAATACAGCTACCTTGCACGCCACCAATGTAAGCCAATGACAAAAATGCACCTCAGAAACAGGGGCTAATTCCCCTCTCCCCTCAACGTACGACCAAACTGCTATTTTGACACAAAATTAGACCTTCCCAGCAGTGCTCCCAGACCCCTAAACCAACTCCCAACAATCTAGAACACCCCAAATAGCTTCCCAAAAACACGCAATACAGCTACCTTGCAGGCCGCCAATGTAAGCTAAAGGCAAAAAAGCACCTCAGAAACAGGCCCTAATTCCCCTTTTCCCTCAACCTACACCCAAACTGCTAGTTTGACACAAAATGAGATCTTCCCAGCAGTGCTCTCACACCCCTAAACCCTCTCCCAGAAATCTAGAACACCCCTAAATAGCTTCCCAAAAACACGCAATACAGCTACTTTGCAGGCCGCCAATGTAAGCCAATAGTCAAAATGCACCTCAGAAACAAGGCCTAATTCCCCTTTCCCCTCAACCTAAGCCCAAACTGCTATTTTGACACAAAATTAGACCTTCCCAGCAGTGCTCCCAGACCCCTAAACCCTCTCCCAGAAATCTAGAACACCCCCAAATAGCTTCCCAAAAACATGCAATGCAGCTACCTTGCAGGCCGCCAATGTAAGCCAATGGCAAAAATGCACCTCAGAAACAGGGCCTAATTCCACTTTCCCCTCAACCTTGAATCAAACTGCTATTTTGAGACAAGATTAGACCTTCCCAGCAGTACTCCCAGACCCCTAAACCCACTCAAAAAATCTAGAACACTCCCAAACAGCTTGCCAAAACACGCAATACAGCTGCCTTGCAGGCCGACAATGTAAGCCAATGGCAAAAATGCACCTCAGAAAAAGGGCTTAATTCCCCTTTCTCCTCAACCTACGCCCAAACTGCTATTTTGTCACAAAATTAGACCTTCCCAGCAGTGCTCTCAGACCCCTAAACCCACTCCCAACAATCTAGAACACCCCCAAATAGCTTCTCAAAAACACGCAATACAGGTACCTTGCAGGCCGCCAATGTAAGCCAAAGACAAAAATGCACCTCAGAAACAGGGCCTAATTCCCCTTTCTCCTCAACTTACGCCCAAACTGCTATTTTGACACAAAATTAGACCTTCCCAGCAGTGCCCCCAGACCCCTAAACCCACTCCCAGAAATCTAGAACACCCCTAAATAGCTTCCCAAAAACACGCAATACAGCTACTTTGCAGGCCGCCAATGTAAGCCAATAGTCAAAATGCACCTCAGAAACAGGGACTAATTCCCTTTTCCCCTCAACCTTCAATCAAACTGCTATTTTGAGACAAGATAAGACCTTCCCAGCAGTACTCCCAGACCCCTAAACCCACTCCAAAAATCTAGAACACCCCCAAACAGCTTCCCAAAACACGCAATACAGCTGCCTTGCAGGCCGACTATGTAAGCCAATGGCAAAAATGCACCTCAGAAACAGGGCCTAATTCCCCTTTCCCCTTAACCTACGCCCAAACTGCTATTTTGACACAAAATTAGACCTTCCCAGCAGTGCTCCCAGACCCCTAAACCCACTCCCAAAAATCTAGAACACCCCCAAATAGCTTCCCAAAAACACGCAATACAGCTACCTTGTAGGCCGCCAATGTATCCAATGGCAAAGAAACAGGGCCTAATTCCCCTTTCCTCTCAACCTACGACCAAACTGCTATTTTGACACGAAAATAGACCTTCCCAGCAGTGCTCCCAGACCCCTAAACCCACTCCCAACAATCTAGAACACCCCCAAATTGCTCACCAAAAACACGCAATACTGATACCTTGCAGGCCGCCAATGTAAGCCAATGGAAAAAATGCACCTCAGAAACAAGGCCTACTTCCCCTTTCCCCTCAACTTACGCCCAAATTGCTATTTTGACACATAATTAGACCTTCCCAGCAGTGCCCCCAGACCCCTAAACCCACTCTCAGAAATCTAGAACACCCCTAAAAAGCTTCACAAAAACACGCAATACAGCTACTTTGCAGGCTGCCAATGTAAGCCAATGGTCAGAATGCACCTCAGAAACAGGAACTAATTCCCTTTTCCCCTCAACCTTCAATCAAACTGCTATTTTGAGACAAGATTAGACCTTCCCAGCAGTACTCCCAGACCCCTAAACCCACTCCAAAAATCTAGAACACCCCCAAACAGCTTCCCAAAACACGCAATACAGCTTCCTTGCAGGCCGCCTATGTAAGCCGATGGCAAAAATGCACCTCAGAAACAGGGCTTAATTCCCCTTTCCCCTCAACCTACGCCCAAACTGCTATTTTGTCACAAAATTAGACCTTCCCAGCAGTGCTCTCAGACCCCTAAACCCACTCCCAACAATCTAGAACACCCCCAAATAGCTTCTCAAAAACACGCAATACAGGTACCTTGCAGGCCGCCAATGTAAGCCAATGGCAAAAATGCACCTCAGAAACAGGGCCTAATTCCCCTTTCCCCTCAACTTACGCCCAAATTGCTATTTTGACACAAAATTAGACATTCCCAGCAGTGCCCCCAGACCCCTAAACCCACTCCCAGAAATCTATAACACCCCTAAATAGCTTCCCAAAAACACGCAATACAGCTACTTTGCAGGCCGCCAATGTAAGCCAATGGTCAAAATGCACCTCAGAAACAGGGACTAATTCCCTTTTCCCCTCAACCTTGAATCAAACTGCTATTTTGAGACAAGATTAGACCTTCCCAGCAGTACTCCCAGACCCCTAAACCCACTCAAAAAATCTAGAACACTCCCAAACAGCTTGCCAAAACACGCAATACAGCTGCCTTGCAGGCCGACAATGTAAGCCAATGGCAAAAATGCACCTCAGAAACAGGGCTTAATTCCCCTTTCCCCTCAACCTACGCCCAAACTGCTATTTTGTCACAAAATTAGACCTTCCCAGCAGTGCTCTCAGACCCCTAAACCCACTCCCAACAATCTAGAACACCCCCAAATAGCTTCTCAAAAACACGCAATACAGGTACCTTGCAGGCCGCCAATGTAAGCCAAAGACAAAAATGCACCTCAGAAACAGGGCCTAATTCCCCTTTCTCCTCAACTTACGCCCAAACTGCTATTTTGACACAAAATTAGACCTTCCCAGCAGTGCCCCCAGACCCCTAAACCCACTCCCAGAAATCTAGAACACCCATAAATAGCTTCCCAAAAACACGCAATACAGCTACTTTGCAGGCCGCCAATGTAAGCCAATAGTCAAAATGCACCTCAGAAACAGGGACTAATTCCCTTTTCCCCTCAACCTTCAATCAAACTGCTATTTTGAGACAAGATTAGACCTTCCCAGCAGTACTCCCAGACCCCTAAACCCACTCCAAAAATCTAGAACACCCCCAAACAGCTTCCCAAAACACGCAATACAGCTGCCTTGCAGGCCGACTATGTAAGCCAATGGCAAAAATGCACCTCCGAAACAGGGCCTAATTCCCCTTTCCCCTTAACCTACGCCCAAACTGCTATTTTGACACAAAATTAGACCTTCCCAGCAGTGCTCCCAGACCCCTAAACCCACTCCCAAAAATCTAGAACACCCCCAAATAGCTTCCCAAAAACACGCAATACAGCTACCTTGTAGGCCGCCAATGTATCCAATGGCAAAGAAACAGGGCCTAATTCCCCTTTCCTCTCAACCTACGACCGAACTGCTATTTTGACACGAAAATAGACCTTCCCAGCAGTGCTCCCAGACCCCTAAACCCACTCCCAACAATCTAGAACACCCCCAAATTGCTCACCAAAAACACGCAATACTGATACCTTGCAGGCCGCCAATGTAAGCCAATGGAAAAAATGCACCTCAGAAACAAGGCCTACTTCCCCTTTCCCCTCAACTTACGCCCAAATTGCTATTTTGACACATAATTAGACCTTCCCAGCAGTGCCCCCAGACCCCTAAACCCACTCTCAGAAATCTAGAACACCCCTAAAAAGCTTCACAAAAACACGCAATACAGCTACTTTGCAGGCTGCCAATGTAAGCCAATGGTCAGAATGCACCTCAGAAACAGGGACTAATTCCCTTTTCCCCTCAACCTTCAATCAAACTGCTATTTTGAGACAAGATTAGACCTTCCCAGCAGTACTCCCAGACCCCTAAACCCACTCCAAAAATCTAGAACACCCCCAAACAGCTTCCCAAAACACGCAATACAGCTTCCTTGCAGGCCGCCTATGTAAGCCGATGGCAAAAATGCACCTCAGAAACAGGGCTTAATTCCCCTTTCCCCTCAACCTACGCCCAAACTGCTATTTTGTCACAAAATTAGACCTTCCCAGCAGTGCTCTCAGACCCCTAAACCCACTCCCAACAATCTAGAACACCCCCAAATAGCTTCTCAAAAACACGCAATACAGGTACCTTGCAGGCCGCCAATGTAAGCCAATGGCAAAAATGCACCTCAGAAACAGGGCCTAATTCCCCTTTCCCCTCAACTTACGCCCAAATTGCTATTTTGACACAAAATTAGACCTTCCCAGCAGTGCCCCCAGACCCCTAAACCCACTCCCAGAAATCTATAACACCCCTAAATAGCTTCCCAAAAACACGCAATACAGCTACTTTGCAGGCCGCCAATGTAAGCCAATGGTCAAAATGCACCTCAGAAACAGGGACTAATTCCCTTTTCCCCTCAACCTTCAATCAAACTGCTATTTTGAGACAAGATTAGACCTTCCCAGCAGTACTCCCAGACCCCTAAACCCACTCCAAAAATCTAGAACACCCCCAAATAGCTTCCCAAAACACACAATACAGCTGCCTTGCAGGCCGCCTATGTAAGCCAAAGGCAAAAATGCACCTCAGAAACAGGGCCTAATTCCCCTTTCCCCTCAACCTACGCCCAAACTGCTATTTTGTCACAAAATTAGACCTTCCCAGCAGTGCTCTCAGACCCCTAAACCCACTCCCAACAATCTAGAACACCCCCAAATAGCTTCTCAAAAACACGCAATACAGGTACCTTGCAAGCCGCCAATGTAAGCCAATGGCAAAAATGCACCTCAGAAACAGGGCCTAATTCCCCTTTCCCCTCAACTTACGCCCAAATTGTATTTTGACACAACATTAGACCTTCCCAGCAGTGCCCCCAGACCCCTAAACCCACTCCCAGAAATCTATAACACCCCCAAACAGCTTCCCAAAACACGCAATACAGCTGCCTTGCAGGCCGCCTATGTAAGCCAATGGCAAAAATGCACCTCAGACACAGGGCCTAATTCCCCTTTCCCCTTAACCTACGCCCAAACTGCTATTTTGACACAAAATTAGACCTTCCCAGCAGTGCTCCCAGACCCCTAAACCCACTCCCAAAAATCTAGAACACCCCCAAATAGCTTCCCAAAAACACACAATACAGCTACCTTGTAGGCCGCCAATGTATCCAATGGCAAAGAAACAGGGCCTAATTCCCCTTTCCTCTCAACCTACGACCAAACTGCTATTTTGACACGAAATTAGACCTTCCCAGCAGTGCTCCCAGACCCCTAAACCCACTCCCAACAATCTAGAACACCCCTAAATAGCTTCCCAAAAACACGCAATACAGCTACTTTGCAGGCCGACAATGTAAGCCAATGGTCAAAATGCACCTCAGAAACAGGGACTAATTCCCTTTTCCCCTCAACCTTCAACCAAACTGCTATTTTGAGACAAGATTAGACCTTCCCAGCAGTACTCCCAGACCCCTAAACCCACTCCCAAAAATCTAGAACACCCCCAAACAGCTTCCCAAAACACGCAATACAGCTGCCTTGCAGGCCGCCTATGTAAGCCAATGGCAAAAATGCACCTCAGAAACAGGGCCTAATTCCCCTTTCCCCTTAACCTACGCCCAAACTGCTATTTTGACACAACATTAGACCTTCCCAGCAGGGCTTCCAGACCCCTAAACCCACTCCCAAAAATCTAGAACACCCCCAAATAGCTTCCCAAAAACACGCAATACAGCTACCTTGCAGGGAGCCAATGTAAGCCAATGGCAAAAATGCACCTCAGAAACAAGGCCTTATTCCCCTTTCCCCTCTGCCTTCACCAAAACTGCTATTTTGACACAAAATAAGAGCTTCCCAGCAGTGCTTCCAGACCCCTAAACCCACTCCCAAAATCTAGAACACCCCCAGATAGCTTATCAAAAACACGCAATACAGATAACTTGCAGGCCGCCAATGTAAGCCAATGGCAAACATGCACCTCAGAAACAGGGCCTAATTCCCCTTTCTCCTCAACTTACGCCCAAATTGCTATTTTGACACAAAATTAGACCTTCCCAGCAGTGCTCCCAGACCCCTAAACCCACTCCCAGAAATCTAGAACACCCCTAAATAGCTTCCCAAAAACACGCAATACAGATACCTTGCAGGCCACCAATGTAAGCCAATGGCAACAATGCACTTCAGAAACAGGCCCTAATTCCCCTTTCCCCTCAACCTACGACCAAAGTGCTATTTTGACATAAAATTAAACCTTCCCAGCAGTGCTCACAGACCCCTAAACCCACTCCCAAAAATCTAGAACACACCCAAATAGCTTCCCAAAAACACGCAATACAGCTACCTTGCAGGCCACCAATGTAAGCCAATGTCAAAAATGCACCTCAGAAACAGGGGCTAATTCCCCTTTCCCCTCAACCTACGCCCAAACTGCTATTTAGGCACAACATTAGACCTTCCCAGCAGTGCTCCCAGGCCCCTAAACCCACTCCCAACAATCTAGAACACCCCCAAATTGCCCACCAAAAATACGCAATACTGCTACCTTGCAGGCCGCCAATGTAAGCCAATGGCAAAAATGCACCTCAGAAACAAGGCCTAATTCCCCTTTCCCCTCAATTTACGCCCAAATTGCTATTTTGACATAAAATTAGACCTTCCCAGCAGTGCTCACAGACCCCTAAACCCACTCCCAAAAATCTAGAACACACCCAAATAGCTTCCCAAAAACACGCAATACAGCTACCTTGCAGGCCACCAATGTAAGCCAATGTCAAAAATGCACCTCAGAAACAGGTGCTAATTCCCCTTTCCCCTCAACCTACGCCCAAACTGCTATTTAGGCACAACATTAGACCTTCCCAGCAGTGCTCTCAGACCCCTAAACCCACTCCCAACAATCTAGAACACCCCCAAATAGCTTCTCAAAAACACGCAATACAGGTACCTTGCAAGCCGCCAATGTAAGCCAATGGCAAAAATGCACCTCAGAAACAGGGCCTAATTCCCCTTTCCCCTCAACTTACGCCCAAATTGTATTTTGACACAACATTAGACCTTCCCAGCAGTGCCCCCAGACCCCTAAACCCACTCCCAGAAATCTATAACACCCCCAAACAGCTTCCCAAAACACGCAATACAGCTGCCTTGCAGGCCGCCTATGTAAGCCAATGGCAAAAATGCACCTCAGACACAGGGCCTAATTCCCCTTTCCCCTTAACCTACGCCCAAACTGCTATTTTGACACAAAATTAGACCTTCCCAGCAGTGCTCCCAGACCCCTAAACCCACTCCCAAAAATCTAGAACACCCCCAAATAGCTTCCCAAAAACACACAATACAGCTACCTTGTAGGCCGCCAATGTATCCAATGGCAAAGAAACAGGGCCTAATTCCCCTTTCCTCTCAACCTACGACCAAACTGCTATTTTGACACGAAATTAGACCTTCCCAGCAGTGCTCCCAGACCCCTAAACCCACTCCCAACAATCTAGAACACCCCTAAATAGCTTCCCAAAAACACGCAATACAGCTACTTTGCAGGCCGACAATGTAAGCCAATGGTCAAAATGCACCTCAGAAACAGGGACTAATTCCCTTTTCCCCTCAACCTTCAACCAAACTGCTATTTTGAGACAAGATTAGACCTTCCCAGCAGTACTCCCAGACCCCTAAACCCACTCCCAAAAATCTAGAACACCCCCAAACAGCTTCCCAAAACACGCAATACAGCTGCCTTGCAGCCTGCCTATGTAAGCCAATGGCAAAAATGCACCTCAGAAACAGGGCCTAATTCCCCTTTCCCCTTAACCTACGCCCAAACTGCTATTTTGACACAACATTAGACCTTCCCAGCAGGGCTTCCAGACCCCTAAACCCACTCCCAAAAATCTAGAACAGCCCCAAAAAGCTTCCCAAAAACACGCAATACAGCTACCTTGCAGGGAGCCAATGTAAGCCAATGGCAAAAATGCACCTCAGAAACAAGGCCTTATTCCCCTTTCCCCTCTGCCTTCACCAAAACTGCTATTTTGACACAAAATAAGAGCTTCCCAGCAGTGCTTCCAGACCCCTAAACCCACTCCCAAAATCTAGAACACCCCCAGATAGCTTATCAAAAACACGCAATACAGATAACTTGCAGGCCGCCAATGTAAGCCAATGGCAAACATGCACCTCAGAAACAGGGCCTAATTCCCCTTTCTCCTCAACTTACGCCCAAATTGCTATTTTGACACAAAATTAGACCTTCCCAGCAGTGCTCCCAGACCCCTAAACCCACTCCCAGAAATCTAGAAAACCCCTAAATAGCTTCCCAAAAACACGCAATACAGATACCTTGCAGGCCACCAATGTAAGCCAATGGCAACAATGCACTTCAGAAACAGGCCCTAATTCCCCTTTCCCCTCAACCTACGACCAAAGTGCTATTTTGACATAAAATTAGACCTTCCCAGCAGTGCTCACAGACCCCTAAACCCACTCCCAAAAATCTAGAACACACCCAAATAGCTTCCCAAAAACACGCAATACAGCTACCTTGCAGGCCACCAATGTAAGCCAATGTCAAAAATGCACCTCAGAAACAGGGGCTAATTCCCCTTTCCCCTCAACCTACGCCCAAACTGCTATTTAGGCACAACATTAGACCTTCCCAGCAGTGCTCCCAGGCCCCTAAACCCACTCCCAACAATCTAGAACACCCCCAAATTGCCCACCAAAAATACGCAATACTGCTACCTTGCAGGCCGCCAATGTAAGCCAATGGCAAAAATGCACCTCAGAAACAAGGCCTAATTCCCCTTTCCCTTCAATTTACGCCCAAATTGCTATTTTGACATAAAATTAGACCTTCCCAGCAGTGCTCACAGACCCCTAAACCCACTCCCAAAAATCTAGAACACACCCAAATAGCTTCCCAAAAACACGCAATACAGCTACCTTGCAGGCCACCAATGTAAGCCAATGTCAAAAATGCACCTCAGAAACAGGTGCTAATTCCCCTTTCCCCTCAACCTACGCCCAAACTGCTATTTAGGCACAACATTAGACCTTCCCAGCAGTGCTCCCAGGCCCCTAAACCCACTCCCAACAATCTAGAACACCCCCAAATTGCCCACCAAAAATACACAATACTGCTACCTTGCAGGCCGCCAATGTAAGCCAATGGCAAAAATGCACCTCAGAAACAAGGCCTAATTCCCCTTTCCCCTCAATTTACGCCCAAATTGCTATTTTGACATAAAATTAGACCTTCCCAGCAGTGCTCATAGACCCCTAAACCCACTCCCAACAATCTAGAACACCCCCAAATAGCTTCTCAAAAACACGCAATACAGGTACCTTGCAGGCCGCCAATGTAAGCCAATGGCAAAAATGCACCTCAGAAACAGGGCCTAATTCCCCTTTTCCCTCAACTTACGCCCAAATTGCTATTTTGACACAAAATTAGACCTTCCCAGCAGTGCCCCCAGACCCCTAAACCCACTCTCAGAAATCTAGAACACCCCTAAATAGCTTCACAAAAACACGCAATACAGCTACTTTGCAGGCTGCCAATGTAAGCCAATGGTCAGAATGCACCTCAGAAACAGGGACTAATTCCCTTTTCCCCTCAACCTTCAATCAAACTGCTATTTTGAGACAAGATTAGACCTTCCCAGCAGTACTCCCAGACCCCTAAACCCACTCCAAAAATCTAGAACACCCCCAAACAGCTTCCCAAAACACGCAATACCGCTGCCTTGCAGGCCGCCTATGTAAGCCAACGGCAAAAATGCACCTCAGAAACAGGGCTTAATTCCCCTTTCCCCTCAACCTACGCCCAAACTGCTATTTTGTCACAAAATTAGACCTTCCCAGCAGTGCTCCCAGACCCCTAAACCCATTCCCAACAATCTAGAACACCCCCAAATAGCTTCTCAAAAACACGCAATACAGGTACCTTGCAGGCCGCCAATGTAAGCCAATGGCAAAAATGCACCTCAGAAACAGGGCCTAATTCCCCTTTCCCCTCAACTTACGCCCAAATTGCTATTTTGACACAAAATTAGACCTTCCCAGCAGTGCCCCCAGACCCCTAAACCCACTCTCAGAAATCTAGAACACCCCTAAATAGCTTCACATAAACACGCAATACAGCTACTTTGCAGGCTGCCAATGTAAGCCAATGGTCAGAATGCACCTCAGAAACAGGGACTAATTCCCTTTTCCCCTCAACCTTCAATCAAACTGCTATTTTGTCACAAAATTAGACCTTCCCAGCAGTGCTCTCAGACCCCTAAACCCACTCCCAACAATCTAGAACACCCCCAAATAGCTTCTCAAAAACACGCAATACAGGTACCTTGCAGGCCGCCAATGTAAGCCAATGACAAAAATGCACCTCAGAAACAGGGCCTAATTCCCCTTTCCTCTCAACCTACGACCAAACTGCTATTTTGACACGAAATTAGACCTTCCCAGCAGTGCTCCCAGACCCCTAAACCCACTCCCAACAATCTAGAACACCCCCAAATTGCTCACCAAAAACACGCAATACTGCTACCTTGCAGGCCGCCAATGTAAGCCAATGGCAACAATGCACCTCAGAAACAAGGCCTAATTCCCCTTTCCCCTCAACCTAGGCCCAAACTGCTATTTTGACACAAAATTAGACCTTCCCAGCAGTGCTCCCAGGCCCCTAAACCCACTCCCAACAATCTAGAACACCCCCAAATTGCCGACCAAAAACACGCAATACAGCTACCTTGCAGGCCGCCAATGTAAGCCAATGGAAAAAATGCACCTCAGAAACAAGGCCTAATTCCCCTTTCCCGGCAACCTACACCCAAACTGCTAGTTTGACACAAAATGAGATCTTCCCAGCAGTGCTCTCACACCCCTAAACCCTCTCCCAGAAATCTAGAACACCCCTAAATAGCTTCCCAAAAACACGCAATACTGCTACCTTGCAGGCCGCCAATGTATCCAATGGCGGAAATGCACCTCAGAAACAGGGACTAATTCCCTTTTCCCCTCTACCTACAACCAAACTGCTATTTTGAGACAAAATTAGACCTTCCCAGCAGTGCTCCCAGACCCCTAAACCCACTCCCAAAAATCTAGAACACCCCCAAACAGCTTCCCAAAACACGCAATACAGCTGTCTTGCAGGCCGCCATTGTAAGCCAATGGCAAAAATGCACCTCAGAAACAGGGACTAATTCCCCTTTCCCCTCAACCTATGACCAAACTGCTATTTAGGCACACATTAGACCTTCCCAGCAGTTCTCCCAGACCCCTAAACCCACTCCCAAAAATCTAGAACAACCCCAAATAGCTTCCAAAAACACGCAATACAGCTACCTTGCAGGCCGCCAATATAAGCCAATGGCAAAAATGCACCTCAGAATCCGGGCCTAATTCACCTTTCCCCTCAACCTACGCCCGAACTGCTATTTTGAGACATAATTAGACCTTCCCAGCAGTGCTCCCAGGCCCCTAAACCCACTCCCAACAATCTAGAACACCCCCAAATTGCCCACCAAAAACACGCAATACTGCTACCTTGCAAGCCGTCAATGTAAGCCAATGGCAAAAATGCACCTCAGAAACAAGGCCTAATTCCCCTTTCCCCTCAACCTACGCCCAAACTGCTATTTTGACACAAAATTAGACCTTCCCAGCAGTGCTCCCAGACCCCTAAACCCTCTCCCAGAAATCTAGAACACCCACAAATAGCTTCCCAAAAACATGCAATGCAGCTACCTTGCAGGCCGCCAATGTAAGCCAATGGCAAAAATGCACCTCAGAAACAGGGCCTAATTCCACTTTCCCCTCAACCTTGAATCAAACTGCTATTTTGAGACAAGATTAGACCTTCCCAGCAGTACTCCCAGACCCCTAAACCCACTCAAAAAATCTAGAACACTCCCAAACAGCTTGCCAAAACACGCAATACAGCTGCCTTGCAGGCCGACAATGTAAGCCAATGGTCAAAATGCACCTCAGAAACAGGGTCTAATTCCCCTTTCCCCTCAACCTACGCCCAAACTGCTATTTAGGCACAACATTAGACCTTCCCAGCAGTGCTCCCAGACCCCTAAACCCACTCCCAACAATCTAGAACTCCCCCAAATAGCTTCTCAAAAACACGCAATACAGCTACCTTGCAGGCCGCCAATGTAAGCCAATGGCAAAAATGCACCTCAGAAACAGGGCCTAATTCCCCTTTCCCTCAACTTATGCCCAAATTGCTATTTTGACACACAATCAGACCTTCCCAGCAGTACCCCCAGACCCCTAAACCCACTCCCAGAAATCTAGAACACCCCTAAATAGCTTCCCAAAAACACGCAATACAGCTACCTTGCACGCCACCAATGTAAGCCAATGGCAAGAATGCACCTCAGAAACAGGGGCTAATTCCCCTCTCCCCTCAACCTACGACCAAACTGCTATTTTGACACAAAATTAGACCTTCCCAGCAGTGCTCCCAGACCCCTAAACCAACTCCCAACAATCTAGAACACCCCCAAATAGCTTCCCAAAAACACGCAATACAGCTACCTTGCAGGCCGCCAATGTAAGCTAAAGGCAAAAAAGCACCTCAGAAACAGGCCCTAATTCCCCTTTTCCCTCAACCTACGACCAAACTGCTATTTTGACACACAATTAGACCTTCCCAGCAGTGCTCCCAGGCCCCTAAACCCACTCCCAACAATCTAGAACACCCCCAAATAGCTTCTTAAAAACACGCAATACAGCTACCTTGCAGGCCGCCAATGTAAGCCAAAAGCAAAAATGCACCTCAGAAACAGGGCCTAATTCCCCTTTCCCCTCAGCCTACGCCCAAACTGCTATTTTGAGACAAAATTAGACCTTCCCAGCAGTGCTTTCAGCCCCCTAAACCCACTCCCAAAATCTAGAACACCCCTAGATAGCTTATCAAAACACGCAATACAGGTAACTTGCAGGCCGCCAATGTAAGCCAATGGCAAAAATGCACCTCAGAAACAGGGCCTTATTCCCCTTTCTCCTCAACTTACGCCCAAACTGCTATTTTGACACAAAATTAGAACTTCCCAGCAGTGCTCCCAGACCCCTACACCCACTCCCAGAAATCTAGAACACCCCTAAACAGCTTCCCAAAAACACGCAATACAGCTGCCTTGCAGGCCGCCTATGTAAGCCAATGGCAAAAATGCACCTCAGAAACAGGGCCTAATTCCACTTTCCCCTAACCTACGCCCAAACTGCTATTTTGACACAAAATTAGACCTTCCCAGCAGTTCTCCCAGACCCCTAAACCCACTCCCAACAATCTAGAACACCCCCAAATAGCTTCTCAAAAACAAGCAATACAGCTACTTTGCAGGCCGCCAATGTAAGCTAATGGTCAAAATGCACCTCAGAAACAGGGACTAATTCCCTTTTCCCCTCAACCTTCAATCAAACTGCTATTTTGAGACAAGATTAGACCTTCCCAGCAGTACTCCCAGACCCCTAAACCCACTCAAAAAATCTAGAACACTCCCAAACAGCTTCCCAAAACACGCAATACAGCTGCCTTGCAGGCCACCTATGTAAGCCAATGGCAAAAATGCACCTCAGAAACAGGGCCTAATTCCCCTTTCCCCTCAACCTACGCCCAAACTGCTATTTAGGCACAACATTAGACCTTCCCAGCAGTGCTCCCAGACCCCTAAACCCACTCCCAACAATCTAGAACGCCCCCAAATAGCTTCTCAAAAACACGCAATACAGCTACCTTGCAGGCCGCCAATGTAAGCCAATGGCAAAAATGCACCTCAGAAACAGGGCCTAATTCCCCTTTCCCCTCAACTTACGCCCAAATTGCTATTTTGACACACAATTAGACCTTCCCAGCAGTGCCCCCAGACCCCTAAACCCACTCCCAGAAATCTAGAACACCCCTAAATAGCTTCCCAAAAACAGGCAATACAGCTACCTTGCACGCCACCAATGTAAGCCAATGACAAAAATGCACCTCAGAAACAGGGGCTAATTCCCCTCTCCCCTCAACCTACGACCAAACTGCTATTTTGACACAAAATTAGACCTTCCCAGCAGTGCTCCCAGACCCCTAAACCAACTCCCAACAATCTAGAACACCCCCAAATAGCTTCCCAAAAACACGCAATACAGCTACCTTGCAGGCCGCCAATGTAAGCTAAAGGCAAAAAAGCACCTCAGAAACAGGCCCTAATTCCCCTTTTCCCTCAACCTACGACCAAACTGCTATTTTGACACACAATTAGACCTTCCCAGCAGTGCTCCCAGGCCCCTAAACCCACTCCCAACAATCTAGAACACCCCCAAATAGCTTCTTAAAAACACGCAATACAGCTACCTTGCAGGCCGCCAATGTAAGCCAAAAGCAAAAATGCACCTCAGAAACAGGGCCTAATTCCCCTTTCCCCTCAGCCTACGCCCAAACTGCTATATTGAGACAAAATTAGACCTTCCCAGCAGTGCTTTCAGCCCCCTAAACCCACTCCCAAAATCTAGAACACCCCTAGATAGCTTATCAAAACACGCAATACAGGTAACTTGCAGGCCGCCAATGTAAGCCAATGACAAAAATGCACCTCAGAAACAGGGCCTTATTCCCCTTTCTCCTCAACTTACGCCCAAACTGCTATTTTGACACAAAATTAGAACTTCCCAGCAGTGCTCCCAGACCCCTACCCCCACTCCCAGAAATCTAGAACACCCCTAAACAGCTTCCCAAAAACACGCAATACAGCTGCCTTGCAGGCCGCCTATGTAAGCCAATGGCAAAAATGCACCTCAGAAACAGGGCCTAATTCCACTTTCCCCTCAACCTACGCCCAAACTGCTATTTTGACACAAAATTAGACCTTCCCAGCAGTTCTCCCAGACCCCTAAAACCACTCCCAACAATCTAGAACACCCCCAAATAGCTTCTCAAAAACAAGCAATACAGCTACTTTGCAGGCCGCCAATGTAAGCCAATGGTCAAAATGCACCTCAGAAACAGGGACTAATTCCCTTTTCCCCTCAACCTTCAATCAAACTGCTATTTTGAGACAAGATTAGACCTTCCCAGCTGTTCTCCCAGACCCCTAAACCCACTCAAAAAATCTAGAACACTGCCAAACAGCTTCCCAAAACACGCAATACAGCTGCCTTGCAGGCCGCCTATGTAAGCCAATGGCAAAAATGCACCTCAGAAACAGGGCCTAATT
Organism: Lissotriton vulgaris; assembly: GCF_964263255.1. Classification (NCBI taxonomy): domain Eukaryota; kingdom Metazoa; phylum Chordata; class Amphibia; order Caudata; family Salamandridae; genus Lissotriton; species Lissotriton vulgaris. The sequence continues at coordinate 171,859 of NW_028248795.1, read as the reverse complement.
CCCCTTTCCCCTTAACCTACGCCCAAACTGCTATTTTGACACAAAATTAGACCTTCCCAGCAGTGCTCTCAGACCCCTAAACCCACTCCCAACAATCTAGAACACCCCCAAATAGCTTCCCAAAAACACGCAATACAGCTACCTTGCAGGGCGCCAATGTAAGCCAATGGCAAAAATGCACCTCAGAAACAAGGCCTAATTCCCCTTTCCCCTGAACTTTCACCAAAACTGCTATTTTGACACAAAATTAGAGCTTCCCAGCAGTGCTTCCAGACCCCTAAACCCACTCCCAAAACCTAGAACACCCCCAGATAGCTTATCAAAAACACGCAATACAGGTAACTTGCAGGCCGCCAATGTAAGCCAATGGCAAAAATGCACCACAGAAACAGGGCCTAATTCCCCTTTCTCCTCAACTTATGCCCAAATTGCTATTTTGACACAAAATTAGACCTTCCCAGCAGTGCTCCTAGACCCCTAAACCCACTCCCAGAAATATAGAACACCCCTAAATAGCTTCCCAAAAACACGCAATACAGATACTTTGCAGGCCACCAATGTAAGCCAATGGCAAAAAAGCACCTCAGAAACAGGCCCTAATTCCCCTTTCCCCTCAACCTATGACCAAAGTGCTATTTTGACACAAAATTAGACCTTCCCAGCAGTGCTCCCAGACCCCTAAACCCACTCCCAGAAATCTAGAACACACCCAAATAGCTTCCCAAAAACTCGCAATACAGCTACTTTGCAGGCCAACAATGTAAGCCAATGGCAAAAATGCACCTCAGAAACACGGCCTTATTCCCCTTTCCCCTTAACCTACGCCCAAACTGCTATTTTGACACAAAATTAGACCTTCCCAGCAGGGCTCCCAGATCCCTAAACCCACTCCCAAAAATCTAGAACACCCCCAAATAGCTTCCCAAAAACACGCAATACAGCTACCTTGCGGGGAGCCAATGTAAGCCAATGGCAAAAATGCTCCTCAGAAACAAGGCCTTATTCCCCTTTCCCCTCAGCCTACGCCCAAACTGCTATTTTGAGACAAAATTAGACCTTCCCAGCAGTGCTTTCAGACCCCTAAACCCACTCCCAAAATCTAGAACACCCCCAGATAGCTTATCAAACACGCAATACAGGTAACTTGCAGGCCACTAATGTAAGCCAATGGCAAAAATGCACCTCAGAAACAGGGCCTAATTCCCCTTTCTCCTCAACTTACGCCCAAACTGCTATTTTGACACAAAATTAGAACTTCCCAGCAGTGCTCCCAGACCCCTAAACCCACTCCCAAAAATCTAGAACACCCCCAAATAGCTTCCCAAAAACACGCAATACAGCTACCTTGCAGGGTGCCAATGTAAGCCAACGGCAAAAATGCACCTCAGAAACAAGGCCTGATTACATTTTCCCCTCAACCTTCAGCAAAACTGCTATTTTGACACAAAATTAGAGCTTCCCAGCAGTGCTTCCAGACCCCTAAACCCACTCCCAAAATCTAGAACACCCCTAAATAGCTTCCCAAAAACACGCAATACAGCTGCCTTGCAGGCCGCCTATGTAAGCCAATGGCAAAAATGCACCTCAGACACAGGGCCTAATTCCACTTTCCCCTCAACCTACGCCCAAACTGCTATTTTGACACAAAATTAGACCTTCCCAGCAGTTCTCCCAGACCCCTAAACCCACTCCCAACAATCTAGAACACCCCTAAATAGCTTCCCAAAAACACGCAATGCAGGTACCTTGCAGGCCGCCAATGTAAGCCAATGGCAAAAATGCACCTCAGAAACAGGGGCTAATTCTCCTTTTCCCTCAACCTACGCCCAAACTGCTATTTTGACACAAAATTAGACCTTCCCAGCAGTGCTCCCAGGCCCCTAAACCCACTCCCAACAATCTAGAACACCCCCAAATTGCCCACCAAAAATACGCAATACTGCTACCTTGCAGGCCGCCAATGTAAGCCAATGGCAAAAATGCACCTCAGAAACAAGGCCTAATTCCCCTTTCCCCTCAACCTACGCCCAAACAGCTATTTTGAGACAAAATTAGACCTTCCCAGCAGTGCTACCAGACCCCTAAACCCACTCCCAAAAATCAAGAACACCCCTAAACAGCTTCCCAAAAACACGCAATACTGCTACCTTGTAGGGCGCCAATGTAAGCCAATGGCAAAAATGCACCTCAGAAACAGGGCCTAATTCCCCTTTCCCCTCAATTTACGCCCAAATTGCTATTTTGACACAAAAGTAGACCTTCCCAGCAGTGCTCCCAGACCCCTAAACCCACTCCCAGAAATCTAGAACACCCCTAAATAGCTTCCCAAAAACACGCAATACAGCTACTTTGCAGGCCGACAATGTAAGCCAATGGTCAAAATGCACCTCAGAAACAGGGACTAATTCCCTTTTCCCCTCAACCTTCAACCAAACTGCTATTTTGAGACAAGATTAGACCTTCCCAGCAGTACTCCCAGACCCCTAAACCCACTCCCAAAAATCTAGAACACCCCCAAACAGCTTCCCAAAACACGCAATACAGCTGCCTTGCAGGCCGCCTATGTAAGCCAATGGCAAAAATGCACCTCAGAAACAGGGCCTAATTCCCCTTTCCCCTTAACCTACGCCCAAACTGCTATTTTGACACAACATTAGACCTTCCCAGCAGGGCTTCCAGACCCCTAAACCCACTCCCAAAAATCTAGAACACCCCCAAATAGCTTCCCAAAAACACGCAATACAGCTACCTTGCAGGGAGCCAATGTAAGCCAATGGCAAAAATGCACCTCAGAAACAAGGCCTTATTCCCCTTTCCCCTCTGCCTTCACCAAAACTGCTATTTTGACACAAAATAAGAGCTTCCCAGCAGTGCTTCCAGACCCCTAAACCCACTCCCAAAATCTAGAACACCCCCAGATAGCTTATCAAAAACACGCAATACAGATAACTTGCAGGCCGCCAATGTAAGCCAATGGCAAACATGCACCTCAGAAACAGGGCCTAATTCCCCTTTCTCCTCAACTTACGCCCAAATTGCTATTTTGACACAAAATTAGACCTTCCCAGCAGTGCTCCCAGACCCCTAAACCCACTCCCAGAAATCTAGAACACCCCTAAATAGCTTCCCAAAAACACGCAATACAGATACCTTGCAGGCCACCAATGTAAGCCAATGGCAACAATGCACTTCAGAAACAGGCCCTAATTCCCCTTTCCCCTCAACCTACGACCAAAGTGCTATTTTGACATAAAATTAGACCTTCCCAGCAGTGCTCACAGACCCCTAAACCCACTCCCAAAAATCTAGAACAGACCCAAATAGCTTCCCAAAAACACACAATACAGCTACCTTGCAGGCCACCAATGTAAGCCAATGTCAAAAATGCACCTCAGAAACAGGGGCTAATTCCCCTTTCCCCTCAACCTACGCCCAAACTGCTATTTAGGCACAACATTAGACCTTCCCAGCAGTGCTCCCAGGCCCCTAAACCCACTCCCAACAATCTAGAACACCCCCAAATTGCCCACCAAAAATACGCAATACTGCTACCTTGCAGGCCGCCAATGTAAGCCAATGGCAAAAATGCACCTCAGAAACAAGGCCTAATTCCCCTTTCCCCTCAATTTACGCCCAAATTGCTATTTTGACATAAAATTAGACCTTCCCAGCAGTGCTCACAGACCCCTAAACCCACTCCCAAAAATCTAGAACACACCCAAATAGCTTCCCAAAAACACGCAATACAGCTACCTTGCACGCCACCAATGTAAGCCAATGACAAAAATGCACCTCAGAAACAGGGGCTAATTCCCCTCTCCCCTCAACCTACGACCAAACTGCTATTTTGACACAAAATTAGACCTTCCCAGCAGTGCTCCCAGACCCCTAAACCAACTCCCAACAATCTAGAACACCCCCAAATAGCTTCCCAAAAACACGCAATACAGCTACCTTGCAGGCCGCCAATGTAAGCTAAAGGCAAAAAAGCACCTCAGAAACAGGCCCTAATTCCCCTTTTCCCTCAACCTACACCCAAACTGCTAGTTTGACACAAAATGAGATCTTCCCAGCAGTGCTCTCACACCCCTAAACCCTCTCCCAGAAATCTAGAACACCCCTAAATAGCTTCCCAAAAACACGCAATACTGCTACCTTGCAGGCCGCCAATGTATCCAATGGCGGAAATGCACCTCAGAAACAGGGACTAATTCCCTTTTCCCCTCAACCTACAACCAAACTGCTATTTTGAGACAAAATTAGACCTTCCCAGCAGTGCTCCCAGACCCCTAAACCCACTCCCAAAAATCTAGAACACCCCCAAACAGCTTCCCAAAACACGCAATACAGCTGTCTTGCAGGCCGCCATTGTAAGCCAATGGCAAAAATGCACCTCAGAAACAGGGACTAATTCCCCTTTCCCCTCAACCTATGACCAAACTGCTATTTAGGCACACATTAGACCTTCCCAGCAGTTCTCCCAGACCCCTAAACCCACTCCCAAAAATCTAGAACAACCCCAAATAGCTTCCAAAAACACGCAATACAGCTACCTTGCAGGCCGCCAATATAAGCCAATGGCAAAAATGCACCTCAGAATCAGGGCCTAATTCACCTTTCCCCTCAACCTACGCCCGAACTGCTATTTTGAGACATAATTAGACCTTCCCAGCAGTGCTCCCAGACCCCTAAACCCTCTCCCAGAAATCTAGAACACCCACAAATAGCTTCCCAAAAACATGCAATGCAGCTACCTTGCAGGCCGCCAATGTAAGCCAATGGCAAAAATGCACCTCAGAAACAGGGCCTAATTCCACTTTCCCCTCAACCTTGAATCAAACTGCTATTTTGAGACAAGATTAGACCTTCCCAGCAGTACTCCCAGACCCCTAAACCCACTCAAAAAATCTAGAACACTCCCAAACAGCTTGCCAAAACACGCAATACAGCTGCCTTGCAGGCCGACAATGTAAGCCAATGGTCAAAATGCACCTCAGAAACAGGGTCTAATTCCCCTTTCCCCTCAACCTACGCCCAAACTGCTATTTAGGCACAACATTAGACCTTCCCAGCAGTGCTCCCAGACCCCTAAACCCACTCCCAACAATCTAGAACTCCCCCAAATAGCTTCTCAAAAACACGCAATACAGCTACCTTGCAGGCCGCCAATGTAAGCCAATGGCAAAAATGCACCTCAGAAACAGGGTCTAATTCCCCTTTCCCCTCAACCTACGCCCAAACTGCTATTTAGGCACAACATTAGACCTTCCCAGCAGTACCCCCAGACCCCTAAACCCACTCCCAGAAATCTAGAACACCCCTAAATAGCTTCCCAAAAACACGCAATACAGCTACCTTGCACGCCACCAATGTAAGCCAATGACAAGAATGCACCTCAGAAACAGGGGCTAATTCCCCTCTCCCCTCAACCTACGACCAAACTGCTATTTTGACACAAAATTAGACCTTCCCAGCAGTGCTCCCAGACCCCTAAACCAACTCCCAACAATCTAGAACACCCCCAAATAGCTTCCCAAAAACACGCAATACAGCTACCTTGCAGGCCGCCAATGTAAGCTAAAGGCAAAAAAGCACCTCAGAAACAGGCCCTAATTCCCCTTTTCCCTCAACCTACGACCAAACTGCTATTTTGACACACAATTAGACCTTCCCAGCAGTGCTCCCAGGCCCCTAAACCCACTCCCAACAATCTAGAACACCCCCAAATAGCTTCTTAAAAACACGCAATACTGCTACCTTGCAGGCCGCCAATGTAAGCCAAAAGCAAAAATGCACCTCAGAAACAGGGCCTAATTCCCCTTTCCCCTCAGCCTACGCCCAAACTGCTATTTTGAGACAAAATTAGACCTTCCCAGCAGTGCTTTCAGCCCCCTAAACCCACTCCCAAAATCTAGAACACCCCTAGATAGCTTATCAAAACACGCAATACAGGTAACTTGCAGGCCGCCAATGTAAGCCAATGGCAAAAATGCACCTCAGAAACAGGGCCTTATTCCCCTTTCTCCTCAACTTACGCCCAAACTGCTATTTTGACACAAAATTAGAACTTCCCAGCAGTGCTCCCAGACCCCTACACCCACTCCCAGAAATCTAGAACACCCCTAAACAGCTTCCCAAAAACACGCAATACAGCTGCCTTGCAGGCCGCCTATGTAAGCCAATGGCAAAAATGCACCTCAGAAACAGGGCCTAATTCCACTTTCCCCTAACCTACGCCCAAACTGCTATTTTGACACAAAATTAGACCTTCCCAGCAGTTCTCCCAGACCCCTAAACCCACTCCCAACAATCTAGAACACCCCCAAATAGCTTCTCAAAAACAAGCAATACAGCTACTTTGCAGGCCGCCAATGTAAGCTAATGGTCAAAATGCACCTCAGAAACAGGGACTAATTCCCTTTTCCCCTCAACCTTCAATCAAACTGCTATTTTGAGACAAGATTAGACCTTCCCAGCAGTACTCCCAGACCCCTAAACCCACTCCAAAAATCTAGAACACCCCCAAACAGCTTCCCAAAACACGCAATACAGCTGCCTTGCAGGCCGCCTATGTAAGCCAATGGCAAAAATGCACCTCAGACACAGGGGCTAATTCTCCTTTTCCCTCAACCTACGCCCAAACTGCTATTTTGACACAAAATTAGACCTTCCCAGCAGTGCTCCCAGGCCCCTAAACCCACTCCCAAAAATCTAGAACACCCCCAAATAGCTTCCCAAAACACGCAATACAGCTGCCTTGCAGGCCGCCTATGTAAGCCAATGGCAAAAATGCACCTCAGACACAGGGGCTAATTCTCCTTTTCCCTTAACCTACGCCCAAACTGCTATTTTGACACAACATTAGACCTTCCCAGCAGGGCTTCCAGACCCCTTAACCCACTCCCAAAAATCTAGAACACCCCCAAATAGCTTCCCAAAAACACGCAATACAGCTACCTTGCAGGGAGCCAATGTAAGCCAATGGCAAAAATGCACCTCAGAAACAAGGCTTTATTCCCCTTTCCCCTCTGCCTTCACCAAAACTGCTATTTTGACACAAAATAAGAGCTTCCCAGCAGTGCTTCCAGACCCCTAAACCCACTCCCAAAATCTAGAACACCCCCAGATAGCTTATCAAAAACACGCAATACAGATAACTTGCAGGCCGCCAATGTAAGCCAATGGCAAACATGCACCTCAGAAACAGGGCCTAATTCCCCTTTCTCCTCAACTTACGCCCAAATTGCTATTTTGACACAAAATTAGACCTTCCCAGCAGTGCTCCCAGACCCCTAAACCCACTCCCAGAAATCTAGAACACCCCTAAATAGCTTTCCAAAAACACGCAATACAGATACCTTGCAGGCCACCAATGTAAGCCAATGGCAACAATGCACTTCAGAAACAGGCCCTAATTCCCCTTTCCCCTCAACCTACGACCAAAGTGCTATTTTGACATAAAATTAGACCTTCCCAGCAGTGCTCACAGACCCCTAAACCCACTCCCAAAAATCTAGAACACACCCAAATAGCTTCCCAAAAACACGCAATACAGCTACCTTGCAGGCCACCAATGTAAGCCAATGTCAAAAATGCACCTCAGAAACAGGCGCTAATTCCCCTTTCCCCTCAACCTACGCCCAAACTGCTATTTAGGCACAACATTAGACCTTCCCAGCAGTGCTCCCAGGCCCCTAAACCCACTCCCAACAATCTAGAACACCCCCAAATTGCCCACCAAAAATACGCAATACTGCTACCTTGCAGGCCGCCAATGTAAGCCAATGGCAAAAATGCACCTCAGAAACAAGGCCTAATTCCCCTTTCCCCTCAATTTACGCCCAAATTGCTATTTTGACATAAAATTAGACCTTCCCAGCAGTGCTCACAGACCCCTAAACCCACTCCCAAAAATCTAGAACACACCCAAATAGCTTCCCAAAAAAAGCAATACAGCTACCTTGCACGCCACCAATGTAAGCCAATGACAAAAATGCACCTCAGAAACAGGGGCTAATTCCCCTCTCCCCTCAACGTACGACCAAACTGCTATTTTGACACAAAATTAGACCTTCCCAGCAGTGCTCCCAGACCCCTAAACCAACTCCCAACAATCTAGAACACCCCCAAATAGCTTCCCAAAAACACGCAATACAGCTACCTTGCAGGCCGCCAATGTAAGCTAAAGGCAAAAAAGCACCTCAGAAACAGGCCCTAATTCCCCTTTTCCCTCAACCTACACCCAAACTGCTAGTTTGACACAAAATGAGATCTTCCCAGCAGTGCTCTCACACCCCTAAACCCTCTCCCAGAAATCTAGAACACCCCTAAATAGCTTCCCAAAAACACGCAATACAGCTACTTTGCAGGCCGCCAATGTAAGCCAATAGTCAAAATGCACCTCAGAAACAAGGCCTAATTCCCCTTTCCCCTCAACCTAAGCCCAAACTGCTATTTTGACACAAAATTAGACCTTCCCAGCAGTGCTCCCAGACCCCTAAACCCTCTCCCAGAAATCTAGAACACCCACAAATAGCTTCCCAAAAACATGCAATGCAGCTACCTTGCAGGCCGCCAATGTAAGCCAATGGCAAAAATGCACCTCAGAAACAGGGCCTAATTCCACTTTCCCCTCAACCTTGAATCAAACTGCTATTTTGAGACAAGATTAGACCTTCCCAGCAGTACTCCCAGACCCCTAAACCCACTCAAAAAATCTAGAACACTCCCAAACAGCTTGCCAAAACACGCAATACAGCTGCCTTGCAGGCCGACAATGTAAGCCAATGGCAAAAATGCACCTCAGAAACAGGGCTTAATTCCCCTTTCCCCTCAACCTACGCCCAAACTGCTATTTTGTCACAAAATTAGACCTTCCCAGCAGTGCTCTCAGACCCCTAAACCCACTCCCAACAATCTAGAACACCCCCAAATAGCTTCTCAAAAACACGCAATACAGGTACCTTGCAGGCCGCCAATGTAAGCCAAAGACAAAAATACACCTCAGAAACAGGGCCTAATTCCCCTTTCTCCTCAACTTACGCCCAAACTGCTATTTTGACACAAAATTAGACCTTCCCAGCAGTGCCCCCAGACCCCTAAACCCACTCCCAGAAATCTAGAACACCCCTAAATAGCTTCCCAAAAACACGCAATACAGCTGCCTTGCAGGCCGACTATGTAAGCCAATGGCAAAAATGCACCTCAGAAACAGGGCCTAATTCCCCTTTCCCCTTAACCTACGCCCAAACTGCTATTTTGACACAAAATTAGACCTTCCCAGCAGTGCTCCCAGACCCCTAAACCCACTCCCAAAAATCTAGAACACCCCCAAATAGCTTCCCAAAAACACGCAATACAGCTACCTTGTAGGCCGCCAATGTATCCAATGGCAAAGAAACAGGGCCTAATTCCCCTTTCCTCTCAACCTACGACCAAACTGCTATTTTGACACGAAAATAGACCTTCCCAGCAGTGCTCCCAGACCCCTAAACCCACTCCCAACAATCTAGAACACCCCCAAATTGCTCACCAAAAACACGCAATACTGATACCTTGCAGGCCGCCAATGTAAGCCAATGGAAAAAATGCACCTCAGAAACAAGGCCTACTTCCCCTTTCCCCTCAACTTACGCCCAAATTGCTATTTTGACACATAATTAGACCTTCCCAGCAGTGCCCCCAGACCCCTAAACCCACTCTCAGAAATCTAGAACACCCCTAAAAAGCTTCACAAAAACACGCAATACAGCTACTTTGCAGGCTGCCAATGTAAGCCAATGGTCAGAATGCACCTCAGAAACAGGGACTAATTCCCTTTTCCCCTCAACCTTCAATCAAACTGCTATTTTGAGACAAGATTAGACCTTCCCAGCAGTACTCCCAGACCCCTAAACCCACTCCAAAAATCTAGAACACCCCCAAACAGCTTCCCAAAACACGCAATACAGCTTCCTTGCAGGCCGCCTATGTAAGCCGATGGCAAAAATGCACCTCAGAAACAGGGCTTAATTCCCCTTTCCCCTCAACCTACGCCCAAACTGCTATTTTGTCACAAAATTAGACCTTCCCAGCAGTGCTCTCAGACCCCTAAACCCACTCCCAACAATCTAGAACACCCCCAAATAGCTTCTCAAAAACACGCAATACAGGTACCTTGCAGGCCGCCAATGTAAGCCAATGGCAAAAATGCACCTCAGAAACAGGGCCTAATTCCCCTTTCCCCTCAACTTACGCCCAAATTGCTATTTTGACACAAAATTAGACCTTCCCAGCAGTGCCCCCAGACCCCTAAACCCACTCCCAGAAATCTAGAACACCCCTAAATAGCTTCCCAAAAACACGCAATACAGCTACTTTGCAGGCCGCCAATGTAAGCCAATGGCAAAAATGCACCTCAGAAACAGGGCCTAATTCCCTTTTCCCCTCAACCTTGAATCAAACTGCTATTTTGAGACAAGATTAGACCTTCCCAGCAGTACTCCCAGACCCCTAAACCCACTCAAAAAATCTAGAACACTCCCAAACAGCTTGCCAAAACACGCAATACAGCTGCCTTGCAGGCCGACAATGTAAGCCAATGGCAAAAATGCACCTCAGAAACAGGGCTTAATTCCCCTTTCCCCTCAACCTACGCCCAAACTGCTATTTTGTCACAAAATTAGACCTTCCCAGCAGTGCTCTCAGACCCCTAAACCCACTCCCAACAATCTAGAACACCCCCAAATAGCTTCTCAAAAACACGCAATACAGGTACCTTGCAGGCCGCCAATGTAAGCCAAAGACAAAAATGCACCTCAGAAACAGGGCCTAATTCCCCTTTCTCCTCAACTTACGCCCAAACTGCTATTTTGACACAAAATTAGACCTTCCCAGCAGTGCCCCCAGACCCCTAAACCCACTCCCAGAAATCTAGAACACCCCTAAATAGCTTCCCAAAAACACGCAATACAGCTACTTTGCAGGCCGCCAATGTAAGCCAATAGTCAAAATGCACCTCAGAAACAGGGACTAATTCCCTTTTCCCCTCAACCTTCAATCAAACTGCTATTTTGAGACAAGATTAGACCTTCCCAGCAGTACTCCCAGACCCCTAAACCCACTCCAAAAATCTAGAACACCCCCAAACAGCTTCCCAAAACACGCAATACAGCTGCCTTGCAGGCCGACTATGTAAGCCAATGGCAAAAATGCACCTCAGAAACAGGGCCTAATTCCCCTTTCCCCTTAACCTACGCCCAAACTGCTATTTTGACACAAAATTAGACCTTCCCAGCAGTGCTCCCAGACCCCTAAACCCACTCCCAAAAATCTAGAACACCCCCAAATAGCTTCCCAAAAACACGCAATACAGCTACCTTGTAGGCCGCCAATGTATCCAATGGCAAAGAAACAGGGCCTAATTCCCCTTTCCTCTCAACCTACGACCAAACTGCTATTTTGACACGAAAATAGACCTTCCCAGCAGTGCTCCCAGACCCCTAAACCCACTCCCAACAATCTAGAACACCCCCAAATTGCTCACCAAAAACACGCAATACTGATACCTTGCAGGCCGCCAATGTAAGCCAATGGAAAAAATGCACCTCAGAAACAAGGCCTACTTCCCCTTTCCCCTCAACTTACGCCCAAATTGCTATTTTGACACATAATTAGACCTTCCCAGCAGTGCCCCCAGACCCCTAAACCCACTCTCAGAAATCTAGAACACCCCTAAAAAGCTTCACAAAAACACGCAATACAGCTACTTTGCAGGCTGCCAATGTAAGCCAATGGTCAGAATGCACCTCAGAAACAGGGACTAATTCCCTTTTCCCCTCAACCTTCAATCAAACTGCTATTTTGAGACAAGATTAGACCTTCCCAGCAGTACTCCCAGACCCCTAAACCCACTCCAAAAATCTAGAACACCCCCAAACAGCTTCCCAAAACACGCAATACAGCTTCCTTGCAGGCCGCCTATGTAAGCCGATGGCAAAAATGCACCTCAGAAACAGGGCTTAATTCCCCTTTCCCCTCAACCTACGCCCAAACTGCTATTTTGTCACAAAATTAGACCTTCCCAGCAGTGCTCTCAGACCCCTAAACCCACTCCCAACAATCTAGAACACCCCCAAATAGCTTCTCAAAAACACGCAATACAGGTACCTTGCAGGCCGCCAATGTAAGCCAATGGCAAAAATGCACCTCAGAAACAGGGCCTAATTCCCCTTTCCCCTCAACTTACGCCCAAATTGCTATTTTGACACAAAATTAGACCTTCCCAGCAGTGCCCCCAGACCCCTAAACCCACTCCCAGAAATCTATAACACCCCTAAATAGCTTCCCAAAAACACGCAATACAGCTACTTTGCAGGCCGCCAATGTAAGCCAATGGTCAAAATGCACCTCAGAAACAGGGACTAATTCCCTTTTCCCCTCAACCTTGAATCAAACTGCTATTTTGAGACAAGATTAGACCTTCCCAGCAGTACTCCCAGACCCCTAAACCCACTCAAAAAATCTAGAACACTCCCAAACAGCTTGCCATAACACGCAATACAGCTGCCTTGCAGGCCGACAATGTAAGCCAATGGCAAAAATGCACCTCAGAAACAGGGCTTAATTCCCCTTTCCCCTCAACCTACGCCCAAACTGCTATTTTGTCACAAAATTAGACCTTCCCAGCAGTGCTCTCAGACCCCTAAACCCACTCCCAACAATCTAGAACACCCCCAAATAGCTTCTCAAAAACACGCAATACAGGTACCTTGCAGGCCGCCAATGTAAGCCAAAGACAAAAATGCACCTCAGAAACAGGGCCTAATTCCCCTTTCTCCTCAACTTACGCCCAAACTGCTATTTTGACACAAAATTAGACCTTCCCAGCAGTGCCCCCAGACCCCTAAACCCACTCCCAGAAATCTAGAACACCCCTAAATAGCTTCCCAAAAACACGCAATACAGCTACTTTGCAGGCCGCCAATGTAAGCCAATAGTCAAAATGCACCTCAGAAACAGGGACTAATTCCCTTTTCCCCTCAACCTTCAATCAAACTGCTATTTTGAGACAAGATTAGACCTTCCCAGCAGTACTCCCAGACCCCTAAACCCACTCCAAAAATCTAGAACACCCCCAAACAGCTTCCCAAAACACGCAATACAGCTGCCTTGCAGGCCGACTATGTAAGCCAATGGCAAAAATGCACCTCAGAAACAGGGCCTAATTCCCCTTTCCCCTTAACCTACGCCCAAACTGCTATTTTGACACAAAATTAGACCTTCCCAGCAGTGCTCCCAGACCCCTAAACCCACTCCCAAAAATCTAGAACACCCCCAAATAGCTTCCCAAAAACACGCAATACAGCTACCTTGTAGGCCGCCAATGTATCCAATGGCAAAGAAACAGGGCCTAATTCCCCTTTCCTCTCAACCTACGACCAAACTGCTATTTTGACACGAAAATAGACCTTCCCAGCAGTGCTCCCAGACCCCTAAACCCACTCCCAACAATCTAGAACACCCCCAAATTGCTCACCAAAAACACACAATACTGATACCTTGCAGGCCGCCAATGTAAGCCAATGGAAAAAATGCACCTCAGAAACAAGGCCTACTTCCCCTTTCCCCTCAACTTACGCCCAAATTGCTATTTTGACACATAATTAGACCTTCCCAGCAGTACCCCCAGACCCCTAAACCCACTCTCAGAAATCTAGAACACCCCTAAAAAGCTTCACAAAAACACGCAATACAGCTACTTTGCAGGCTGCCAATGTAAGCCAATGGTCAGAATGCACCTCAGAAACAGGGACTAATTCCCTTTTCCCCTCAACCTTCAATCAAACTGCTATTTTGAGACAAGATTAGACCTTCCCAGCAGTACTCCCAGACCCCTAAACCCACTCCAAAAATCTAGAACACCCCCAAACAGCTTCCCAAAACACGCAATACAGCTTCCTTGCAGGCCGCCTATGTAAGCCGATGGCAAAAATGCACCTCAGAAACAGGGCTTAATTCCCCTTTCCCCTTAACCTACGCCCAAACTGCTATTTTGTCACAAAATTAGACCTTCCCAGCAGAGCTCTCAGACCCCTAAACCCACTCCCAACAATCTAGAACACCCCCAAATAGCTTCTCAAAAACACGCAATACAGGTACCTTGCAGGCCGCCAATGTAAGCCAATGGCAAAAATGCACCTCAGAAACAGGGCCTAATTCCCCTTTCCCCTCAACTTACGCCCAAATTGCTATTTTGACACAAAATTAGACCTTCCCAGCAGTGCCCCCAGACCCCTAAACCCACTCCCAGAAATCTATAACACCCCTAAATAGCTTCCCAAAAACACGCAATACAGCTACTTTGCAGGCCGCCAATGTAAGCCAATGGTCAAAATGCACCTCAGAAACAGGGACTAATTCCCTTTTCCCCTCAACCTTCAATCAAACTGCTATTTTGAGACAAGATTAGACCTTCCCAGCAGTACTCCCAGACCCCTAAACCCACTCCCAACAATCTAGAACACCCCCAAATAGCTTCCCAAAACACACAATACAGCTGCCTTGCAGGCCACCTATGTAAGCCAAAGGCAAAAATGCACCTCAGAAACAGGGCCTAATTCCCCTTTCCCCTCAACCTACGCCCAAACTGCTATTTTGTCACAAAATTAGACCTTCCCAGCAGTGCTCTCAGACCCCTAAACCCACTCCCAACAATCTAGAACACCCCCAAATAGCTTCTCAAAAACACGCAATACAGGTACCTTGCAAGCCGCCAATGTAAGCCAATGGCAAAAATGCACCTCAGAAACAGGGCCTAATTCCCCTTTCCCCTCAACTTACGCCCAAATTGTATTTTGACACAACATTAGACCTTCCCAGCAGTGCCCCCAGACCCCTAAACCCACTCCCAGAAATCTATAACACCCCCAAACAGCTTCCCAAAACACGCAATACAGCTGCCTTGCAGGCCGCCTATGTAAGCCAATGGCAAAAATGCACCTCAGACACAGGGCCTAATTCCCCTTTCCCCTTAACCTACGCCCAAACTGCTATTTTGACACAAAATTAGACCTTCCCAGCAGTGCTCCCAGACCCCTAAACCCACTCCCAAAAATCTAGAACACCCCCAAATAGCTTCCCAAAAACACACAATACAGCTACCTTGTAGGCCGCCAATGTATCCAATGGCAAAGAAACAGGGCCTAATTCCCCTTTCCTCTCAACCTACGACCAAACCGCTATTTTGACATGAAATTAGACCTTCCCAGCAGTGCTCCCAGACCCCTAAACCCACTCCCAACAATCTAGAACACCCCTAAATAGCTTCCCAAAAACACGCAATACAGCTACTTTGCAGGCCGACAATGTAAGCCAATGGTCAAAATGCACCTCAGAAACAGGGACTAATTCCCTTTTCCCCTCAACCTTCAACCAAACTGCTATTTTGAGACAAGATTAGACCTTCCCAGCAGTACTCCCAGACCCCTAAACCCACTCCCAAAAATCTAGAACACCCCCAAACAGCTTCCCAAAACACGCAATACAGCTGCCTTGCAGGCCGCCTATGTAAGCCAATGGCAAAAATGCACCTCAGAAACAGGGCCTAATTCCCCTTTCCCCTTAACCTACGCCCAAACTGCTATTTTGACACAACATTAGACCTTCCCAGCAGGGCTTCCAGACCCCTAAACCCACTCCCAAAAATCTAGAACACCCCCAAATAGCTTCCCAAAAACACGCAATACAGCTACCTTGCAGGGAGCCAATGTAAGCCAATGGCAAAAATGCACCTCAGAAACAAGGCCTTATTCCCCTTTCCCCTCTGCCTTCACCAAAACTGCTATTTTGACACAAAATAAGAGCTTCCCAGCAGTGCTTCCAGACCCCTAAACCCACTCCCAAAATCTAGAACACCCCCAGATAGCTTATCAAAAACACGCAATACAGATAACTTGCAGGCCGCCAATGTAAGCCAATGGCAAACATGCACCTCAGAAACAGGGCCTAATTCCCCTTTCTCCTCAACTTACGCCCAAATTGCTATTTTGACACAAAATTAGACCTTCCCAGCAGTGCTCCCAGACCCCTAAACCCACTCCCAGAAATCTAGAACACCCCTAAATAGCTTCCCAAAAACACGCAATACAGATACCTTGCAGGCCACCAATGTAAGCCAATGGCAACAATGCACTTCAGAAACAGGCCCTAATTCCCCTTTCCCCTCAACCTACGACCAAAGTGCTATTTTGACATAAAATTAGACCTTCCCAGCAGTGCTCACAGACCCCTAAACCCACTCCCAAAAATCTAGAACACACACAAATAGCTTCCCAAAAACACGCAATACAGCTACCTTGCAGGCCACCAATGTAAGCCAATGTCAAAAATGCACCTCAGAAACAGGGGCTAATTCCCCTTTCCCCTCAACCTACGCCCAAACTGCTATTTAGGCACAACATTAGACCTTCCCAGCAGTGCTCCCAGGCCCCTAAACCCACTCCCAACAATCTAGAACACCCCCAAATTGCCCACCAAAAATACGCAATACTGCTACCTTGCAGGCCGCCAATGTAAGCCAATGGCAAAAATGCACCTCAGAAACAAGGCCTAATTCCCCTTTCCCCTCAATTTACGCCCAAATTGCTATTTTGACATAAAATTAGACCTTCCCAGCAGTGCTCACAGACCCCTAAACCCACTCCCAAAAATCTAGAACACACCCAAATAGCTTCCCAAAAACACGCAATACAGCTACCTTGCAGGCCACCAATGTAAGCCAATGTCAAAAATGCACCTCAGAAACAGGTGCTAATTCCCCTTTCCCCTCAACCTACGCCCAAACTGCTATTTAGGCACAACATTAGACCTTCCCAGCAGTGCTCCCAGGCCCCTAAACCCACTCCCAACAATCTAGAACACCCCCAAATTGCCCACCAAAAATACACAATACTGCTACCTTGCAGGCCGCCAATGTAAGCCAATGGCAAAAATGCACCTCAGAAACAAGGCCTAATTCCCCTTTCCCCTCAATTTACGCCCAAATTGCTATTTTGACATAAAATTGGACCTTCCCAGCAGTGCTCATAGACCCCTAAACCCACTCCCAACAATCTAGAACACCCCCAAATAGCTTCTCAAAAACACGCAATACAGGTACCTTGCAGGCCGCCAATGTAAGCCAATGGCAAAAATGCACCTCAGAAACAGGGCCTAATTCCCCTTTCCCCTCAACTTACGCCCAAATTGCTATTTTGACACAAAATTAGACCTTCCCAGCAGTGCCCCCAGACCCCTAAACCCACTCTCAGAAATCTAGAACACCCCTAAATAGCTTCACAAAAACACGCAATACAGCTACTTTGCAGGCTGCCAATGTAAGCCAATGGTCAGAATGCACCTCAGAAACAGGGACTAATTCCCTTTTCCCCTCAACCTTCAATCAAACTGCTATTTTGAGACAAGATTAGACCTTCCCAGCAGTACTCCCAGACCCCTAAACCCACTCCAAAAATCTAGAACACCCCCAAACAGCTTCCCAAAACACGCAATACCGCTGCCTTGCAGGCCGCCTATGTAAGCCAACGGCAAAAATGCACCTCAGAAACAGGGCTTAATTCCCCTTTCCCCTCAACCTACGCCCAAACTGCTATTTTGTCACAAAATTAGACCTTCCCAGCAGTGCTCCCAGACCCCTAAACCCATTCCCAACAATCTAGAACACCCCCAAATAGCTTCTCAAAAACACGCAATACAGGTACCTTGCAGGCCGCCAATGTAAGCCAATGGCAAAAATGCACCTCAGAAACAGGGCCTAATTCCCCTTTCCCCTCAACTTACGCCCAAATTGCTATTTTGACACAAAATTAGACCTTCCCAGCAGTGCCCCCAGACCCCTAAACCCACTCTCAGAAATCTAGAACACCCCTAAATAGCTTCACAAAAACACGCAATACAGCTACTTTGCAGGCTGCCAATGTAAGCCAATGGTCAGAATGCACCTCAGAAACAGGGACTAATTCCCTTTTCCCCTCAACCTTCAATCAAACTGCTATTTTGTCACAAAATTAGACCTTCCCAGCAGTGCTCTCAGACCCCTAAACCCACTCCCAACAATCTAGAACACCCCCAAATAGCTTCTCAAAAACACGCAATACAGGTACCTTGCAGGCCGCCAATGTAAGCCAATGACAAAAATGCACCTCAGAAACAGGGCCTAATTCCCCTTTCCTCTCAACCTACGACCAAACTGCTATTTTGACACGAAATTAGACCTTCCCAGCAGTGCTCCCAGACCCCTAAACCCACTCCCAACAATCTAGAACACCCCCAAATTGCTCACCAAAAACACGCAATACTGCTACCTTGCAGGCCGCCAATGTAAGCCAATGGCAACAATGCACCTCAGAAACAAGGCCTAATTCCCCTTTCCCCTCAACCTAGGCCCAAACTGCTATTTTGACACAAAATTAGACCTTCCCAGCAGTGCTCCCAGGCCCCTAAACCCACACCCAACAATCTAGAACACCCCTAAATAGCTTCCCAAAAACACGCAATACAGCTACTTTGCAGGCCGACAATGTAAGCCAATGGTCAAAATGCACCTCAGAAACAGGGACTAATTCCCTTTTCCCCTCAACCTTCAACCAAACTGCTATTTTGAGACAAGATTAGACCTTCCCAGCAGTACTCCCAGACCCCTAAACCCACTCCCAAAAATCTAGAACACCCCCAAACAGCTTCCCAAAACACGCAATACAGCTGCCTTGCAGGCCGCCTATGTAAGCCAATGGCAAAAATGCACCTCAGAAACAGGGCCTAATTCCCCTTTCCCCTTAACCTACGCCCAAACTGCTATTTTGACACAACATTAGACCTTCCCAGCAGGGCTTCCAGACCCCTAAACCCACTCCCAAAAATCTAGAACACCCCCAGATAGCTTCCCAAAAACACGCAATACAGCTACCTTGCAGGGAGCCAATGTAAGCCAATGGCAAAAATGCACCTCAGAAACAAGGCCTTATTCCCCTTTCCCCTCTGCCTTCACCAAAACTGCTATTTTGACACAAAATAAGAGCTTCCCAGCAGTGCTTCCAGACCCCTAAACCCACTCCCAAAATCTAGAACACCCCCAGATAGCTTATCAAAAACACGCAATACAGATAACTTGCAGGCCGCCAATGTAAGCCAATGGCAAACATGCACCTCAGAAACAGGGCCTAATTCCCCTTTCTCCTCAACTTACGCCCAAATTGCTATTTTGACACAAAATTAGACCTTCCCAGCAGTGCTCCCAGACCCCTAAACCCACTCCCAGAAATCTAGAACACCCCTAAATAGCTTCCCAAAAACACGCAATACAGATACCTTGCAGGCCACCAATGTAAGCCAATGGCAACAATGCACTTCAGAAACAGGCCCTAATTCCCCTTTCCCCTCAACCTACGACCAAAGTGCTATTTTGACATAAAATTAGACCTTCCCAGCAGTGCTCACAGACCCCTAAACCCACTCCCAAAAATCTAGAACACACCCAAATAGCTTCCCAAAAACACGCAATACAGCTACCTTGCAGGCCACCAATGTAAGCCAATGTCAAAAATGCACCTCAGAAACAGGGGCTAATTCCCCTTTCCCCTCAACCTACGCCCAAACTGCTATTTAGGCACAACATTAGACCTTCCCAGCAGTGCTCCCAGGCCCCTAAACCCACTCCCAACAATCTAGAACACCCCCAAATTGCCCACCAAAAATACGCAATACTGCTACCTTGCAGGCCGCCAATGTAAGCCAATGGCAAAAATGCACCTCAGAAACAAGGCCTAATTCCCCTTTCCCCTCAATTTACGCCCAAATTGCTATTTTGACATAAAATTAGACCTTCCCAGCAGTGCTCACAGACCCCTAAACCCACTCCCAAAAATCTAGAACACACCCAAATAGCTTCCCAAAAACACGCAATACAGCTACCTTGCAGGCCACCAATGTAAGCCAATGTCAAAAATGCACCTCAGAAACAGGTGCTAATTCCCCTTTCCCCTCAACCTATGCCCAAACTGCTATTTAGGCACAACATTAGACCTTCCCAGCAGTGCTCCCAGGCCCCTAAACCCACTCCCAACAATCTAGAACACCCCCAAATTGCCCACCAAAAATACACAATACTGCTACCTTGCAGGCCGCCAATGTAAGCCAATGGCAAAAATGCACCTCAGAAACAAGGCCTAATTCCCCTTTCCCCTCAATTTACGCCCAAATTGCTATTTTGACATAAAATTAGACCTTCCCAGCAGTGCTCATAGACCCCTAAACCCACTCCCAACAATCTAGAACACCCCCAAATAGCTTCTCAAAAACACGCAATACAGGTACCTTGCAGGCCGCCAATGTAAGCCAATGGCAAAAATGCACCTCAGAAACAGGGCCTAATTCCCCTTTCCCCTCAACTTACGCCCAAATTGCTATTTTGACACAAAATTAGACCTTCCCAGCAGTGCCCCAGACCCCTAAACCCACTCTCAGAAATCTAGAACACCCCTAAATAGCTTCACAAAAACACGCAATACAGCTACTTTGCAGGCTGCCAATGTAAGCCAATGGTCAGAATGCACCTCAGAAACAGGGACTAATTCCCTTTTCCCCTCAACCTTCAATCAAACTGCTATTTTGAGACAAGATTAGACCTTCCCAGCAGTACTCCCAGACCCCTAAACCCACTCCAAAAATCTAGAACACCCCCAAACAGCTTCCCAAAACACGCAATACCGCTGCCTTGCAGGCCGCCTATGTAAGCCAACGGCAAAAATGCACCTCAGAAACAGGGCTTAATTCCCCTTTCCCCTCAACCTACGCCCAAACTGCTATTTTGTCACAAAATTAGACCTTCCCAGCAGTGCTCCCAGACCCCTAAACCCATTCCCAACAATCTAGAACACCCCCAAATAGCTTCTCAAAAACACGCAATACAGGTACCTTGCAGGCCGCCAATGTAAGCCAATGGCAAAAATGCACCTCAGAAACAGGGCCTAATTCCCCTTTCCCCTCAACCTAGGCCCAAACTGCTATTTTGACACAAAATTAGACCTTCCCAGCAGTGCTCCCAGGCCCCTAAACCCACTCCCAACAATCTAGAACACCCCCAAATTGCCCACCAAAAACACGCAATACAGCTACCTTGCAGGCCGCCAATGTAAGCCAATGGAAAAAATGCACCTCAGAAACAAGGCCTAATTCCCCTTTCCCGGCAACCTACACCCAAACTGCTAGTTTGACACAAAATGAGATCTTCCCAGCAGTGCTCTCACACCCCTAAACCCTCTCCCAGAAATCTAGAACACCCCTAAATAGCTTCCCAAAAACACGCAATACTGCTACCTTGCAGGCCGCCAATGTATCCAATGGCGGAAATGCACCTCAGAAACAGGGACTAATTCCCTTTTCCCCTCAACCTACAACCAAACTGCTATTTTGAGACAAAATTAGACCTTCCCAGCAGTGCTCCCAGACCCCTAAACCCACTCCCAAAAATCTAGAACACCCCCAAACAGCTTCCCAAAACACGCAATACAGCTGTCTTGCAGGCCGCCATTGTAAGCCAATGGCAAAAATGCACCTCAGAAACAGGGACTAATTCCCCTTTCCCCTCAACCTATGACCAAACTGCTATTTAGGCACACATTAGACCTTCCCAGCAGTTCTCCCAGACCCCTAAACCCACTCCCAAAAATCTAGAACAACCCCAAATAGCTTCCAAAAACACGCAATACAGCTACCTTGCAGGCCGCCAATATAAGCCAATGGCAAAAATGCACCTCAGAATCAGGGCCTAATTCACCTTTCCCCTCAACCTACGCCCGAACTGCTATTTTGAGACATAATTAGACCTTCCCAGCAGTGCTCCCAGGCCCCTAAACCCACTCCCAACAATCTAGAACACCCCCAAATTGCCCACCAAAAACACGCAATACTGCTACCTTGCAAGCCGTCAATGTAAGCCAATGGCAAAAATGCACCTCAGAAAGAAGGCCTAATTCCCCTTTCCCCTCAACCTACGCCCAAACTGCTATTTTGACACAAAATTAGACCTTCCCAGCAGTGCTCCCAGACCCCTAAACCCTCTCCCAGAAATCTAGAACACCCACAAATAGCTTCCCAAAAACATGCAATGCAGCTACCTTGCAGGCCGCCAATGTAAGCCAATGGCAAAAATGCACCTCAGAAACAGGGCCTAATTCCACTTTCCCCTCAACCTTGAATCAAACTGCTATTTTGAGACAAGATTAGACCTTCCCAGCAGTACTCCCAGACCCCTAAACCCACTCAAAAAATCTAGAACACTCCCAAACAGCTTGCCAAAACACGCAATACAGCTGCCTTGCAGGCCGACAATGTAAGCCAATGGTCAAAATGCACCTCAGAAACAGGGTCTAATTCCCCTTTCCCCTCAACCTACGCCCAAACTGCTATTTAGGCACA
Source organism: Lissotriton vulgaris (assembly GCF_964263255.1). Lineage (NCBI taxonomy): Eukaryota > Metazoa > Chordata > Amphibia > Caudata > Salamandridae > Lissotriton > Lissotriton vulgaris. The sequence goes on along the minus strand of NW_028248795.1, from coordinate 149,407 downwards.
ACATTAGACCTTCCCAGCAGTGCTCCCAGACCCCTAAACCCACTCCCAACAATCTAGAACTCCCCCAAATAGCTTCTCAAAAACACGCAATACAGCTACCTTGCAGGCCGCCAATGTAAGCCAATGGCAAAAATGCACCTCAGAAACAGGGCCTAATTCCCCTTTCCCTCAACTTATGCCCAAATTGCTATTTTGACACACAATTAGACCTTCCCAGCAGTACCCCCAGACCCCTAAACCCACTCCCAGAAATCTAGAACACCCCTAAATAGCTTCCCAAAAACACGCAATACAGCTACCCTGCACGCCACCAATGTAAGCCAATGACAAGAATGCACCTCAGAAACAGGGGCTAATTCCCCTCTCCCCTCAACCTACGACCAAACTGCTATTTTGACACAAAATTAGACCTTCCCAGCAGTGCTCCCAGACCCCTAAACCAACTCCCAACAATCTAGAACACCCCCAAATAGCTTCCCAAAAACACGCAATACAGCTACCTTGCAGGCCGCCAATGTAAGCTAAAGGCAAAAAAGCACCTCAGAAACAGGCCCTAATTCCCCTTTTCCCTCAACCTACGACCAAACTGCTATTTTGACACACAATTAGACCTTCCCAGCAGTGCTCCCAGGCCCCTAAACCCACTCCCAAAAACACGCAATGCAGGTACCTTGCAGGCCGCCAATGTAAGCCAATGGCAAAAATGCACCTCAGAAACAGGGCCTAATTCCCCTTTCCCCTCAACTTACGCCCAAATTGCTATTTTGACACAAAATTAGACCTTCCCAGCAGTGCCCCCAGACCCCTAAACCCACTCTCAGAAATCTAGAACACCCCTAAATAGCTTCACAAAAACACGCAATACAGCTACTTTGCAGGCTGCCAATGTAAGCCAATGGTCAGAATGCACCTCAGAAACAGGGACTAATTCCCTTTTCCCCTCAACCTTCAATCAAACTGCTATTTTGAGACAAGATTAGACCTTCCCAGCAGTACTCCCAGACCCCTAAACCCACTCCAAAAATCTAGAACACCCCCAAACAGCTTCCCAAAACACGCAATACCGCTGCCTTGCAGGCCGCCTATGTAAGCCAACGGCAAAAATGCACCTCAGAAACAGGGCTTAATTCCCCTTTCCCCTCAACCTACGCCCAAACTGCTATTTTGTCACAAAATTAGACCTTCCCAGCAGTGCTCCCAGACCCCTAAACCCATTCCCAACAATCTAGAACACCCCCAAATAGCTTCTCAAAAACACGCAATACAGGTACCTTGCAGGCCGCCAATGTAAGCCAATGGCAAAAATGCACCTCAGAAACAGGGCCTAATTCCCCTTTCCCCTCAACTTACGCCCAAATTGCTATTTTGACACAAAATTAGACCTTCCCAGCAGTGCCCCCAGACCCCTAAACCCACTCTCAGAAATCTAGAACACCCCTAAATAGCTTCACAAAAACACGCAATACAGCTACTTTGCAGGCTGCCAATGTAAGCCAATGGTCAGAATGCACCTCAGAAACAGGGACTAATTCCCTTTTCCCCTCAACCTTCAATCAAACTGCTATTTTGTCACAAAATTAGACCTTCCCAGCAGTGCTCTCAGACCCCTAAACCCACTCCCAACAATCTAGAACACCCCCAAATAGCTTCTCAAAAACACGCAATACAGGTACCTTGCAGGCCGCCAATGTAAGCCAATGACAAAAATGCACCTCAGAAACAGGGCCTAATTCCCCTTTCCTCTCAACCTACGACCAAACTGCTATTTTGACACGAAATTAGACCTTCCCAGCAGTGCTCCCAGACCCCTAAACCCACTCCCAACAATCTAGAACACCCCCAAATTGCTCACCAAAAACACGCAATACTGCTACCTTGCAGGCCGCCAATGTAAGCCAATGGCAACAATGCACCTCAGAAACAAGGCCTAATTCCCCTTTCCCCTCAACCTAGGCCCAAACTGCTATTTTGACACAAAATTAGACCTTCCCAGCAGTGCTCCCAGGCCCCTAAACCCACTCCCAACAATCTAGAACACCCCCAAATTGCCCACCAAAAACACGCAATACAGCTACCTTGCAGGCCGCCAATGTAAGCCAATGGAAAAAATGCACCTCAGAAACAAGGCCTAATTCCCCTTTCCCGGCAACCTACACCCAAACTGCTAGTTTGACACAAAATGAGATCTTCCCAGCAGTGCTCTCACACCCCTAAACCCTCTCCCAGAAATCTAGAACACCCCTAAATAGCTTCCCAAAAACACGCAATACTGCTACCTTGCAGGCCGCCAATGTATCCAATGGCGGAAATGCACCTCAGAAACAGGGACTAATTCCCTTTTCCCCTCAACCTACAACCAAACTGCTATTTTGAGACAAAATTAGACCTTCCCAGCAGTGCTCCCAGACCCCTAAACCCACTCCCAAAAATCTAGAACACCCCCAAACAGCTTCCCAAAACACGCAATACAGCTGTCTTGCAGGCCGCCATTGTAAGCCAATGGCAAAAATGCACCTCAGAAACAGGGACTAATTCCCCTTTCCCCTCAACCTATGACCAAACTGCTATTTAGGCACACATTAGACCTTCCCAGCAGTTCTCCCAGACCCCTAAACCCACTCCCAAAAATCTAGAACAACCCCAAATAGCTTCCAAAAACACGCAATACAGCTACCTTGCAGGCCGCCAATATAAGCCAATGGCAAAAATGCACCTCAGAATCAGGGCCTAATTCACCTTTCCCTTCAACCTACGCCCGAACTGCTATTTTGAGACATAATTAGACCTTCCCAGCAGTGCTCCCAGGCCCCTAAACCCACTCCCAACAATCTAGAACACCCCCAAATTGCCCACCAAAAACACGCAATACTGCTACCTTGCAAGCCGTCAATGTAAGCCAATGGCAAAAATGCACCTCAGAAACAAGGCCTAATTCCCCTTTCCCCTCAACCTACGCCCAAACTGCTATTTTGACACAAAATTAGACCTTCCCAGCAGTGCTCCCAGACCCCTAAACCCTCTCCCAGAAATCTAGAACACCCACAAATAGCTCCCCAAAAACATGCAATGCAGCTACCTTGCAGGCCGCCAATGTAAGCCAATGGCAAAAATGCACCTCAGAAACAGGGCCTAATTCCACTTTCCCCTCAACCTTGAATCAAACTGCTATTTTGAGACAAGATTAGACCTTCCCAGCAGTACTCCCAGACCCCTAAACCCACTCAAAAAATCTAGAACACTCCCAAACAGCTTGCCAAAACACGCAATACAGCTGCCTTGCAGGCCGACAATGTAAGCCAATGGTCAAAATGCACCTCAGAAACAGGGTCTAATTCCCCTTTCCCCTCAACCTACGCCCAAACTGCTATTTAGGCACAACATTAGACCTTCCCAGCAGTGCTCCCAGACCCCTAAACCCACTCCCAACAATCTAGAACTCCCCCAAATAGCTTCTCAAAAACACGCAATACAGCTACCTTGCAGGCCGCCAATGTAAGCCAATGGCAAAAATGCACCTCAGAAACAGGGCCTAATTCCCCTTTCCCTCAACTTATGCCCAAATTGCTATTTTGACACACAATTAGACCTTCCCAGCAGTACCCCCAGACCCCTAAACCCACTCCCAGAAATCTAGAACACCCCTAAATAGCTTCCCAAAAACACGCAATACAGCTACCCTGCACGCCACCAATGTAAGCCAATGACAAGAATGCACCTCAGAAACAGGGGCTAATTCCCCTCTCCCCTCAACCTACGACCAAACTGCTATTTTGACACAAAATTAGACCTTCCCAGCAGTGCTCCCAGACCCCTAAACCAACTCCCAACAATCTAGAACACCCCCAAATAGCTTCCCAAAAACACGCAATACAGCTACCTTGCAGGCCGCCAATGTAAGCTAAAGGCAAAAAAGCACCTCAGAAACAGGCCCTAATTCCCCTTTTCCCTCAACCTACGACCAAACTGCTATTTTGACACACAATTAGACCTTCCCAGCAGTGCTCCCAGGCCCCTAAACCCACTCCCAAAAACACGCAATGCAGGTACCTTGCAGGCCGCCAATGTAAGCCAATGGCAAAAATGCACCTCAGAAACAGGGCCTAATTCCCCTTTCCTCTCAACCTACGACCAAACTGCTATTTTGACACGAAATTAGACCTTCCCAGCAGTGCTCCCAGACCCCTAAACCCACTCCCAACAATCTAGAACACTCCCAAATTGCTCACCAAAAACACGCAATACTGCTACCTTGCAGGCCGCCAATGTAAGCCAATGGCAACAATGCACCTCAGAAACAAGGCCTAATTCCCCTTTCCCCTCAACCTAGGCCCAAACTGCTATTTTGACACAAAATTAGACCTTCCCAGCAGTGCTCCCAGGCCCCTAAACCCACTCCCAACAATCTAGAACACCCCCAAATTGCCCACCAAAAACACACAATACAGCTACCTTGCAGGCCGCCAATGTAAGCCAATGGAAAAAATGCACCTCAGAAACAAGGCCTAATTCCCCTTTCCCGGCAACCTACACCCAAACTGCTAGTTTGACACAAAATGAGATCTTCCCAGCAGTGCTCTCACACCCCTAAACCCTCTCCCAGAAATCTAGAACACCCCTAAATAGCTTCCCAAAAACACGCAATACTGCTACCTTGCAGGCCGCCAATGTATCCAATGGCGGAAATGCACCTCAGAAACAGGGACTAATTCCCTTTTCCCCTCAACCTACAACCAAACTGCTATTTTGAGACAAAATTAGACCTTCCCAGCAGTGCTCCCAGACCCCTAAACCCACTCCCAAAAATCTAGAACACCCCCAAACAGCTTCCCAAAACACGCAATACAGCTGTCTTGCAGGCCGCCATTGTAAGCCAATGGCAAAAATGCACCTCAGAAACAGGGACTAATTCCCCTTTCCCCTCAACCTATGACCAAACTGCTATTTAGGCACACATTAGACCTTCCCAGCAGTTCTCCCAGACCCCTAAACCCACTCCCAAAAATCTAAAACAACCCCAAATAGCTTCCAAAAACACGCAATACAGCTACCTTGCAGGCCGCCAATATAAGCCAATGGCAAAAATGCACCTCAGAATCAGGGCCTAATTCACCTTTCCCCTCAACCTACGCCCGAACTGCTATTTTGAGACATAATTAGACCTTCCCAGCAGTGCTCCCAGGCCCCTAAACCCACTCCCAACAATCTAGAACACCCCCAAATTGCCCACCAAAAACACGCAATACTGCTACCTTGCAAGCCGTCAATGTAAGCCAATGGCAAAAATGCACCTCAGAAACAAGGCCTAATTCCCCTTTCCCCTCAACCTACGCCCAAACTGCTATTTTGACACAAAATTAGACCTTCCCAGCAGTGCTCCCAGACCCCTAAACCCTCTCCCAGAAATCTAGAACACCCACAAATAGCTTCCCAAAAACATGCAATGCAGCTACCTTGCAGGCCGCCAATGTAAGCCAATGGCAAAAATGCACCTCAGAAACAGGGCCTAATTCCACTTTCCCCTCAACCTTGAATCAAACTGCTATTTTGAGACAAGATTAGACCTTCCCAGCAGTACTCCCAGACCCCTAAACCCACTCAAAAAATCTAGAACACTCCCAAACAGCTTGCCAAAACACGCAATACAGCTGCCTTGCAGGCCGACAATGTAAGCCAATGGTCAAAATGCACCTCAGAAACAGGGTCTAATTCCCCTTTCCCCTCAACCTACGCCCAAACTGCTATTTAGGCACAACATTAGACCTTCCCAGCAGTGCTCCCAGACCCCTAAACCCACTCCCAACAATCTAGAACTCCCCCAAATAGCTTCTCAAAAACACGCAATACAGCTACCTTGCAGGCCGCCAATGTAAGCCAATGGCAAAAATGCACCTCAGAAACAGGGCCTAATTCCCCTTTCCCTCAACTTATGCCCAAATTGCTATTTTGACACACAATTAGACCTTCCCAGCAGTACCCCCAGACCCCTAAACCCACTCCCAGAAATCTAGAACACCCCTAAATAGCTTCCCAAAAACACGCAATACAGCTACCTTGCACGCCACCAATGTAAGCCAATGGCAAGAATGCACCTCAGAAACAGGGGCTAATTCCCCTCTCCCCTCAACCTACGACCAAACTGCTATTTTGACACAAAATTAGACCTTCCCAGCAGTGCTCCCAGACCCCTAAACCAACTCCCAACAATCTAGAACACCCCCAAATAGCTTCCCAAAAACACGCAATACAGCTACCTTGCAGGCCGCCAATGTAAGCTAAAGGCAAAAAAGCACCTCAGAAACAGGCCCTAATTCCCCTTTTCCCTCAACCTACGACCAAACTGCTATTTTGACACACAATTAGACCTTCCCAGCAGTGCTCCCAGGCCCCTAAACCCACTCCCAACAATCTAGAACACCCCCAAATAGCTTCTTAAAAACACGCAATACAGCTACCTTGCAGGCCGCCAATGTAAGCCAAAAGCAAAAATGCACCTCAGAAACAGGGCCTAATTCCCCTTTCCCCTCAGCCTACGCCCAAACTGCTATTTTGAGACAAAATTAGACCTTCCCAGCAGTGCTTTCAGCCCCCTAAACCCACTCCCAAAATCTAGAACACCCCTAGATAGCTTATCAAAACACGCAATACAGGTAACTTGCAGGCCGCCAATGTAAGCCAATGGCAAAAATGCACCTCAGAAACAGGGCCTTATTCCCCTTTCTCCTCAACTTACGCCCAAACTGCTATTTTGACACAAAATTAGAACTTCCCAGCAGTGCTCCCAGACCCCTACACCCACTCCCAGAAATCTAGAACACCCCTAAACAGCTTCCCAAAAACACGCAATACAGCTGCCTTGCAGGCCGCCTATGTAAGCCAATGGCAAAAATGCACCTCAGAAACAGGGCCTAATTCCACTTTCCCCTAACCTACGCCCAAACTGCTATTTTGACACAAAATTAGACCTTCCCAGCAGTTCTCCCAGACCCCTAAACCCACTCCCAACAATCTAGAACACCCCCAAATAGCTTCTCAAAAACAAGCAATACAGCTACTTTGCAGGCCGCCAATGTAAGCTAAAGGTCAAAATGCACCTCAGAAACAGGGACTAATTCCCTTTTCCCCTCAACCTTCAATCAAACTGCTATTTTGAGACAAGATTAGACCTTCCCAGCAGTACTCCCAGACCCCTAAACCCACTCAAAAAATCTAGAACACTCCCAAACAGCTTCCCAAAACACGCAATACAGCTGCCTTGCAGGCCACCTATGTAAGCCAATGGCAAAAATGCACCTCAGAAACAGGGCCTAATTCCCCTTTCCCCTCAACCTACGCCCAAACTGCTATTTAGGCACAACATTAGACCTTCCCAGCAGTGCTCCCAGACCCCTAAACCCACTCCCAACAATCTAGAACGCCCCCAAATAGCTTCTCAAAAACACGCAATACAGCTACCTTGCAGGCCGCCAATGTAAGCCAATGGCAAAAATGCACCTCAGAAACAGGGCCTAATTCCCCTTTCCCCTCAACTTACGCCCAAATTGCTATTTTGACACACAATTAGACCTTCCCAGCAGTGCCCCCAGACCCCTAAACCCACTCCCAGAAATCTAGAACACCCCTAAATAGCTTCCCAAAAACAGGCAATACAGCTACCTTGCACGCCACCAATGTAAGCCAATGACAAAAATGCACCTCAGAAACAGGGGCTAATTCCCCTCTCCCCTAAACCTACGACCAAACTGCTATTTTGACACAAAATTAGACCTTCCCAGCAGTGCTCCCAGACCCCTAAACCAACTCCCAACAATCTAGAACACCCCCAAATAGCTTCCCAAAAACACGCAATACAGCTACCTTGCAGGCCGCCAATGTAAGCTAAAGGCAAAAAAGCACCTCAGAAACAGGCCCTAATTCCCCTTTTCCCTCAACCTACGACCAAACTGCTATTTTGACACACAATTAGACCTTCCCAGCAGTGCTCCCAGGCCCCTAAACCCACTCCCAACAATCTAGAACACCCCCAAATAGCTTCTTAAAAACACGCAATACAGCTACCTTGCAGGCCGCCAATGTAAGCCAAAAGCAAAAATGCACCTCAGAAACAGGGCCTAATTCCCCTTTCCCCTCAGCCTACGCCCAAACTGCTATTTTGAGACAAAATTAGACCTTCCCAGCAGTGCTTTCAGCCCCCTAAACCCACTCCCAAAATCTAGAACACCCCTAGATAGCTTATCAAAACACGCAATACAGGTAACTTGCAGGCCGCCAATGTAAGCCAATGGCAAAAATGCACCTCAGAAACAGGGCCTTATTCCCCTTTCTCCTCAACTTACGCCCAAACTGCTATTTTGACACAAAATTAGAACTTCCCAGCAGTGCTCCCAGACCCCTACACCCACTCCCAGAAATCTAGAACACCCCTAAACAGCTTCCCAAAAACACGCAATACAGCTGCCTTGCAGGCCGCCTATGTAAGCCAATGGCAAAAATGCACCTCAGAAACAGGGCCTAATTCCACTTTCCCCTCAACCTACGCCCAAACTGCTATTTCGACACAAAATTAGACCTTCCCAGCAGTTCTCCCAGACCCCTAAACCCACTCCCAACAATCTAGAACACCCCCAAATAGCTTCTCAAAAACAAGCAATACAGCTACTTTGCAGGCCGCCAATGTAAGCCAATGGTCAAAATGCACCTCAGAAACAGGGACTAATTCCCTTTTCCCCTCAACCTTCAATCAAACTGCTATTTTGAGACAAGATTAGACCTTCCCAGCTGTACTCCCAGACCCCTAAACCCACTCAAAAAATCTAGAACACTGCCAAACAGCTTCCCAAAACACGCAATACAGCTGCCTTGCAGGCCGCCTATGTAAGCCAATGGCAAAAATGCACCTCAGAAACAGGGCCTAATTCCCCTTTCCCCTTAACCTACGCCCAAACTGCTATTTTGACACAAAATTAGACCTTCCCAGCAGTGCTCTCAGACCCCTAAACCCACTCCCAACAATCTAGAACACCCCCAAATAGCTTCCCAAAAACACGCAATACAGCTACCTTGCAGGGCGCCAATGTAAGCCAATGGCAAAAATGCACCTCAGAAACAAGGCCTAATTCCCCTTTCCCCTGAACTTTCACCAAAACTGCTATTTTGACACAAAATTAGAGCTTCCCAGCAGTGCTTCCAGACCCCTAAACCCACTCCCAAAATCTAGAACACCCCCAGATAGCTTATCAAAAACACACAATACAGGTAACTTGCAGGCCGCCAATGTAAGCCAATGGCAAAAATGCACCACAGAAACAGGGCCTAATTCCCCTTTCTCCTCAACTTATGCCCAAATTGCTATTTTGACACAAAATTAGACCTTCCCAGCAGTGCTCCTAGACCCCTAAACCCACTCCCAGAAATCTAGAACACCCCTAAATAGCTTCCCAAAAACACGCAATACAGATACTTTGCAGGCCACCAATGTAAGCCAATGGCAAAAAAGCACCTCAGAAACAGGCCCTAATTCCCCTTTCCCCTCAACCTATGACCAAAGTGCTATTTTGACACAAAATTAGACCTTCCCAGCAGTGCTCCCAGACCCCTAAACCCACTCCCAGAAATCTAGAGCACACCCAAATAGCTTCCCAAAAACTCGCAATACAGCTACTTTGCAGGCCAACAATGTAAGCCAATGGCAAAAATGCACCTCAGAAACACGGCCTTATTCCCCTTTCCCCTTAACCTACGCCCAAACTGCTATTTTGACACAAAATTAGACCTTCCCAGCAGGGCTCCCAGATCCCTAAACCCACTCCCAAAAATCTAGAACACCCCCAAATAGCTTCCCAAAAACACGCAATACAGCTACCTTGCGGGGAGCCAATGTAAGCCAATGGCAAAAATGCTCCTCAGAAACAAGGCCTTATTCCCCTTTCCCCTCAGCCTACGCCCAAACTGCTATTTTGAGACAAAATTAGACCTTCCCAGCAGTGCTTTCAGACCCCTAAACCCACTCCCAAAATCTAGAACACCCCCAGATAGCTTATCAAACACGCAATACAGGTAACTTGCAGGCCACTAATGTAAGCCAATGGCAAAAATGCACCTCAGAAACAGGGCCTAATTCCCCTTTCTCCTCAACTTACGCCCAAACTGCTATTTTGACACAAAATTAGAACTTCCCAGCAGTGCTCCCAGACCCCTAAACCCACTCCCAAAAATCTAGAACACCCCCAAATAGCTTCCCAAAAACACGCAATACAGCTACCTTGCAGGGTGCCAATGTAAGCCAACGGCAAAAATGCACCTCAGAAACAAGGCCTGATTACCCTTTCCCCTCAACCTTCAGCAAAACTGCTATTTTGACACAAAATTAGAGCTTCCCAGCAGTGCTTCCAGACCCCTAAACCCACTCCCAAAATCTAGAACACCCCTAAATAGCTTCCCAAAAACACGCAATACAGCTGCCTTGCAGGCCGCCTATGTAAGCCAATGGCAAAAATGCACCTCAGACACAGGGCCTAATTCCACTTTCCCCTCAACCTACGCCCAAACTGCTATTTTGACACAAAATTAGACCTTCCCAGCAGTTCTCCCAGACCCCTAAACCCACTCCCAACAATCTAGAACACCCCTAAATAGCTTCCCAAAAACACGCAATGCAGGTACCTTGCAGGCCGCCAATGTAAGCCAATGGCAAAAATGCACCTCAGAAACAGGGGCTAATTCTCCTTTTCCCTCAACCTACGCCCAAACTGCTATTTTGACACAAAATTAGACCTTCCCAGCAGTGCTCCCAGGCCCCTAAACCCACTCCCAACAATCTAGAACACCCCCAAATTGCCCACCAAAAATACGCAATACTGCTACCTTGCAGGCCGCCAATGTAAGCCAATGGCAAAAATGCACCTCAGAAACAAGGCCTAATTCCCCTTTCCCCTCAACCTACGCCCAAACAGCTATTTTGAGACAAAATTAGACCTTCCCAGCAGTGCTACCAGACCCCTAAACCCACTCCCAAAAATCAAGAACACCCCTAAACAGCTTCCCAAAAACACGCAATACTGCTACCTTGTAGGTCGCCAATGTAAGCCAATGGCAAAAATGCACCTCAGAAACAGGGCCTAATTCCCCTTTCCCCTCAATTTACGCCCAAATTGCTATTTTGACACAAAAGTAGACCTTCCCAGCAGTGCTCCCAGACCCCTAAACCCACTCCCAGAAATCTAGAACACCCCTAAATAGCTTCCCAAAAACACGCAATACAGCTACTTTGCAGGCCGACAATGTAAGCCAATGGTCAAAATGCACCTCAGAAACAGGGACTAATTCCCTTTTCCCCTCAACCTTCAACCAAACTGCTATTTTGAGACAAGATTAGACCTTCCCAGCAGTACTCCCAGACCCCTAAACCCACTCCCAAAAATCTAGAACACCCCCAAACAGCTTCCCAAAACACGCAATACAGCTGCCTTGCAGGCTGCCTATGTAAGCCAATGGCAAAAATGCACCTCAGAAACAGGGCCTAATTCCCCTTTCCCCTTAACCTACGCCCAAACTGCTATTTTGACACAACATTAGACCTTCCCAGCAGGGCTTCCAGACCCCTAAACCCACTCCCAAAAATCTAGAACACCCCCAAATAGCTTCCCAAAAACACGCAATACAGCTACCTTGCAGGGAGCCAATGTAAGCCAATGGCAAAAATGCACCTCAGAAACAAGGCCTTATTCCCCTTTCCCCTCTGCCTTCACCAAAACTGCTATTTTGACACAAAATTAGACCTTCCCAGCAGTGCTCCCAGACCCCTAAACCCTCTCCCAGAAATCTAGAACACCCACAAATAGCTTCCCAAAAACATGCAATGCAGCTACCTTGCAGGCCGCCAATGTAAGCCAATGGCAAAAATGCACCTCAGAAACAGGGCCTAATTCCACTTTCCCCTCAACCTTGAATCAAACTGCTATTTTGAGACAAGATTAGACCTTCCCAGCAGTACTCCCAGACCCCTAAACCCACTCAAAAAATCTAGAACACTCCCAAACAGCTTGCCAAAACACGCAATACAGCTGCCTTGCAGGCCGACAATGTAAGCCAATGGTCAAAATGCACCTCAGAAACAGGGTCTAATTCCCCTTTCCCCTCAACCTACGCCCAAACTGCTATTTAGGCACAACATTAGACCTTCCCAGCAGTGCTCCCAGACCCCTAAACCCACTCCCAACAATCTAGAACTCCCCCAAATAGCTTCTCAAAAACACGCAATACAGCTACCTTGCAGGCCGCCAATGTAAGCCAATGGCAAAAATGCACCTCAGAAACAGGGCCTAATTCCCCTTTCCCTCAACTTATGCCCAAATTGCTATTTTGACACACAATTAGACCTTCCCAGCAGTACCCCCAGACCCCTAAACCCACTCCCAGAAATCTAGAACACCCCTAAATAGCTTCCCAAAAACACGCAATACAGCTACCTTGCACGCCACCAATGTAAGCCAATGACAAGAATGCACCTCAGAAACAGGGGCTAATTCCCCTCTCCCCTCAACCTACGACCAAACTGCTATTTTGACACAAAATTAGACCTTCCCAGCAGTGCTCCCAGACCCCTAAACCAACTCCCAACAATCTAGAACACCCCCAAATAGCTTCCCAAAAACACGCAATACAGCTACCTTGCAGGCCGCCAATGTAAGCTAAAGGCAAAAAAGCACCTCAGAAACAGGCCCTAATTCCCCTTTTCCCTCAACCTACGACCAAACTGCTATTTTGACACACAATTAGACCTTCCCAGCAGTGCTCCCAGGCCCCTAAACCCACTCCCAACAATCTAGAACACCCCCAAATAGCTTCTTAAAAACACGCAATACAGCTACCTTGCAGGCCGCCAATGTAAGCCAAAAGCAAAAATGCACCTCAGAAACAGGGCCTAATTCCCCTTTCCCCTCAGCCTACGCCCAAACTGCTATTTTGAGACAAAATTAGACCTTCCCAGCAGTGCTTTCAGCCCCCTAAACCCACTCCCAAAATCTAGAACACCCCTAGATAGCTTATCAAAACACGCAATACAGGTAACTTGCAGGCCGCCAATGTAAGCCAATGGCAAAAATGCACCTCAGAAACAGGGGCTTATTCCCCTTTCTCCTCAACTTACGCCCAAACTGCTATTTTGACACAAAATTAGAACTTCCCAGCAGTGCTCCCAGACCCCTACACCCACTCCCAGAAATCTAGAACACCCCTAAACAGCTTCCCAAAAACACGCAATACAGCTGCCTTGCAGGCCGCCTATGTAAGCCAATGGCAAAAATGCACCTCAGAAACAGGGCCTAATTCCACTTTCCCCTAACCTACGCCCAAACTGCTATTTTGACACAAAATTAGACCTTCCCAGCAGTTCTCCCAGACCCCTAAACCCACTCCCAACAATCTAGAACACCCCCAAATAGCTTCTCAAAAACAAGCAATACAGCTACTTTGCAGGCCGCCAATGTAAGCTAATGGTCAAAATGCACCTCAGAAACAGGGACTAATTCCCTTTTCCCCTCAACCTTCAATCAAACTGCTATTTTGAGACAAGATTAGATCTTCCCAGCAGTACTCCCAGACCCCTAAACCCACTCCAAAAATCTAGAACACCCCCAAACAGCTTCCCAAAACACGCAATACAGCTGCCTTGCAGGCCGCCTATGTAAGCCAATGGCAAAAATGCACCTCAGACACAGGGGCTAATTCTCCTTTTCCCTCAACCTACGCCCAAACTGCTATTTTGACACAAAATTAGACCTTCCCAGCAGTGCTCCCAGGCCCCTAAACCCACTCCCAAAAATCTAGAACACCCCCAAATAGCTTCCCAAAACACGCAATACAGCTGCCTTGCAGGCCGCCTATGTAAGCCAATGGCAAAAATGCACCTCAGACACAGGGGCTAATTCTCCTTTTCCCTTAACCTACGCCCAAACTGCTATTTTGACACAACATTAGACCTTCCCAGCAGGGCTTCCAGACCCCTAAACCCACTCCCAAAAATCTAGAACACCCCCAAATAGCTTCCCAAAAACACGCAATACAGCTACCTTGCAGGGAGCCAATGTAAGCCAATGGCAAAAATGCACCTCAGAAACAAGGCCTTATTCCCCTTTCCCCTCTGCCTTCACCAAAACTGCTATTTTGACACAAAATAAGAGCTTCCCAGCAGTGCTTCCAGACCCCTAAACCCACTCCCAAAATCTAGAACACCCCCAGATAGCTTATCAAAAACACGCAATACAGATAACTTGCAGGCCGCCAATGTAAGCCAATGGCAAACATGCACCTCAGAAACAGGGCCTAATTCCCCTTTCTCCTCAACTTACGCCCAAATTGCTATTTTGACACAAAATTAGACCTTCCCAGCAGTGCTCCCAGACCCCTAAACCCACTCCCAGAAATCTAGAACACCCCTAAATAGCTTCCCAAAAACACGCAATACAGATACCTTGCAGGCCACCAATGTAAGCCAATGGCAACAATGCACTTCAGAAACAGGCCCTAATTCCCCTTTCCCCTCAACCTACGACCAAAGTGCTATTTTGACATAAAATTAGACCTTCCCAGCAGTGCTCACAGACCCCTAAACCCACTCCCAAAAATCTAGAACACACCCAAATAGCTTCCCAAAAACACGCAATACAGCTACCTTGCAGGCCACCAATGTAAGCCAATGTCAAAAATGCACCTCAGAAACAGGGGCTAATTCCCCTTTCCCCTCAACCTACGCCCAAACTGCTATTTAGGCACAACATTAGACCTTCCCAGCAGTGCTCCCAGGCCCCTAAACCCACTCCCAACAATCTAGAACACCCCCAAATTGCCCACCAAAAATACGCAATACTGCTACCTTGCAGGCCGCCAATGTAAGCCAATGGCAAAAATGCACCTCAGAAACAAGGCCTAATTCCCCTTTCCCCTCAATTTACGCCCAAATTGCTATTTTGACATAAAATTAGACCTTCCCAGCAGTGCTCACAGACCCCTAAACCCACTCCCAAAAATCTAGAACACACCCAAATAGCTTCCCAAAAACACGCAATACAGCTACCTTGCACGCCACCAATGTAAGCCAATGACAAAAATGCACCTCAGAAACAGGGGCTAATTCCCCTCTCCCCTCAACCTACGACCAAACTGCTATTTTGACACAAAATTAGACCTTCCCAGCAGTGCTCCCAGACCCCTAAACCAACTCCCAACAATCTAGAACACCCCCAAATAGCTTCCCAAAAACACGCAATACAGCTACCTTGCAGGCCGCCAATGTTAGCTAAAGGCAAAAAAGCACCTCAGAAACAGGCCCTAATTCCCCTTTTCCCTCAACCTACACCCAAACTGCTAGTTTGACACAAAATGAGATCTTCCCAGCAGTGCTCTCACACCCCTAAACCCTCTCCCAGAAATCTAGAACACCCCTAAATAGCTTCCCAAAAACACGCAATACTGCTACCTTGCAGGCCGCCAATGTATCCAATGGCAGAAATGCACCTCAGAAACAGGGACTAATTCCCTTTTCCCCTCAACCTACAACCAAACTGCTATTTTGAGACAAAAATAGACCTTCCCAGCAGTGCTCATAGACCCCTAAACCCACTCCCAAAAATCTAGAACACCCCCAAACAGCTTCCCAAAACACGCAATACAGCTGTCTTGCAGGCCGCCGTTGTAAGCCAATGGCAAAAATGCACCTCAGAAACAGGGACTAATTCCCCTTTCCCCTCAACCTATGACCAAACTGCTATTTAGGCACACATTAGACCTTCCCAGCAGTTCTCCCAGACCCCTAAACCCACTCCCAAAAATCTAGAACAACCCCAAATAGCTTCCAAAAACACGCAATACAGCTACCTTGCAGGCCGCCAATATAAGCCAATGGCAAAAATGCACCTCAGAATCAGGGCCTAATTCACCTTTCCCCTCAACCTACGCCCGAACTGCTATTTTGAGACATAATTAGACCTTCCCAGCAGTGCTCCCAGGCCCCTAAACCCACTCCCAACAATCTAGAACACCCCCAAATTGCCCACCAAAAACACGCAATACTGCTACCTTGCAAGCCGTCAATGTAAGCCAATGGCAAAAATGCACCTCAGAAACAAGGCCTAATTCCCCTTTCCCCTCAACCTACGCCCAAACTGCTATTTTGACACAAAATTAGACCTTCCCAGCAGTGCTCCCAGACCCCTAAACCCTCTCCCAGAAATCTAGAACACCCACAAATAGCTTCCCAAAAACATGCAATGCAGCTACCTTGCCGGCCGCCAATGTAAGCCAATGGCAAAAATGCACCTCAGAAACAGGGCCTAATTCCACTTTCCCCTCAACCTTGAATCAAACTGCTATTTTGAGACAAGATTAGACCTTCCCAGCAGTACTCCCAGACCCCTAAACCCACTCAAAAAATCTAGAACACTCCCAAACAGCTTGCCAAAACACGCAATACAGCTGCCTTGCAGGCCGACAATGTAAGCCAATGGTTAAATGCACCTCAGAAACAGGGTCTAATTCCCCTTTCCCCTCAACCTACGCCCAAACTGCTATTTAGGCACAACATTAGACCTTCCCAGCAGTGCTCCCAGACCCCTAAACCCACTCCCAACAATCTAGAACTCCCCCAAATAGCTTCTCAAAAACACGCAATACAGCTACCTTGCAGGCCGCCAATGTAAGCCAATGGCAAAAATGCACCTCAGAAACAGGGCCTAATTCCCCTTTCCCTCAACTTATGCCCAAATTGCTATTTTGACACACAATTAGACCTTCCCAGTAGTACCCCCAGACCCCTAAACCCACTCCCAGAAATCTAGAACACCCCTAAATAGCTTCCCAAAAACACGCAATACAGCTACCTTGCACGCCACCAATGTAAGCCAATGACAAGAATGCACCTCAGAAACAGGGGCTAATTCCCCTCTCCCCTCAACCTACGACCAAACTGCTATTTTGACACAAAATTAGACCTTCCCAGCAGTGCTCCCAGACCCCTAAACCAACTCCCAACAATCTAGAACACCCCCAAATAGCTTCCCAAAAACACGCAATACAGCTACCTTGCAGGCCGCCAATGTAAGCTAAAGGCAAAAAAGCACCTCAGAAACAGGCCCTAATTCCCCTTTTCCCTCAACCTACGACCAAACTGCTATTTTGACACACAATTAGACCTTCCCAGCAGTGCTCCCAGGCCCCTAAACCCACTCCCAACAATCTAGAACACCCCCAAATAGCTTCTTAAAAACACGCAATACAGCTACCTTGCAGGCCGCCAATGTAAGCCAAAAGCAAAAATGCACCTCAGAAACAGGGCCTAATTCCCCTTTCCCCTCAGCCTACGCCCAAACTGCTATTTTGAGACAAAATTAGACCTTCCCAGCAGTGCTTTCAGCCCCCTAAACCCACTCCCAAAATCTAGAACACCCCTAGATAGCTTATCAAAACACGCAATACAGGTAACTTGCAGGCCGCCAATGTAAGCCAATGGCAAAAATGCACCTCAGAAACAGGGCCTTATTCCCCTTTCTCCTCAACTTACGCCCAAACTGCTATTTTGACACAAAATTAGAACTTCCCAGCAGTGCTCCCAGACCCCTACACCCACTCCCAGAAATCTAGAACACCCCTAAACAGCTTCCCAAAAACACGCAATACAGCTGCCTTGCAGGCCGCCTATGTAAGCCAATGGCAAAAATGCACCTCAGAAACAGGGCCTAATTCCACTTTCCCCTAACCTACGCCCAAACTGCTATTTTGACACAAAATTAGACCTTCCCAGCAGTTCTCCCAGACCCCTAAACCCACTCCCAACAATCTAGAACACCCCCAAATAGCTTCTCAAAAACAAGCAATACAGCTACTTTGCAGGCCGCCAATGTAAGCTAATGGTCAAAATGCACCTCAGAAACAGGGACTAATTCCCTTTTCCCCTCAACCTTCAATCAAACTGCTATTTTGAGACAAGATTAGACCTTCCCAGCAGTACTCCCAGACCCCTAAACCCACTCCAAAAATCTAGAACACCCCCAAACAGCTTCCCAAAACACGCAATACAGCTGCCTTGCAGGCCGCCTATGTAAGCCAATGGCAAAAATGCACCTCAGAAACAAGGCCTAATTCCCCTTTCCCCTCAACCTACGCCCAAACAGCTATTTTGAGACAAAATTAGACCTTCCCAGCAGTGCTACCAGACCCCTAAACCCACTCCCAAAAATCAAGAACACCCCTAAACAGCTTCCCAAAAACACGCAATACTGCTACCTTGTAGGGCGCCAATGTAAGCCAATGGCAAAAATGCACCTCAGAAACAGGGCCTAATTCCCCTTTCCCCTCAATTTACGCCCAAATTGCTATTTTGACACAAAAGTAGACCTTCCCAGCAGTGCTCCCAGACCCCTAAACCCACTCCCAGAAATCTAGAACACCCCTAAATAGCTTCCCAAAAACACGCAATACAGCTACTTTGCAGGCCGACAATGTAAGCCAATGGTCAAAATGCACCTCAGAAACAGGGACTAATTCCCTTTTCCCCTCAACCTTCAACCAAACTGCTATTTTGAGACAAGATTAGACCTTCCCAGCAGTACTCCCAGACCCCTAAACCCACTCCCAAAAATCTAGAACACCCCCAAACAGCTTCCCAAAACACGCAATACAGCTGCCTTGCAGGCCGCCTATGTAAGCCAATGGCAAAAATGCACCTCAGAAACAGGGCCTAATTCCCCTTTCCCCTTAACCTACGCCCAAACTGCTATTTTGACACAACATTAGACCTTCCCAGCAGTGCTTCCAGACCCCTAAACCCACTCCCAAAATCTAGAACACCCCCAGATAGCTTATCAAAAACACGCAATACAGATAACTTGCAGGCCGCCAATGTAAGCCAATGGCAAACATGCACCTCAGAAACAGGGCCTAATTCCCCTTTCTCCTCAACTTACGCCCAAATTGCTATTTTGACACAAAATTAGACCTTCCCAGCAGTGCTCCCAGACCCCTAAACCCACTCCCAGAAATCTAGAACACCCCTAAATAGCTTCCCAAAAACACGCAATACAGATACCTTGCAGGCCACCAATGTAAGCCAATGGCAACAATGCACTTCAGAAACAGGCCCTAATTCCCCTTTCCCCTCAACCTACGACCAAAGTGCTATTTTGACATAAAATTAGACCTTCCCAGCAGTGCTCACAGACCCCTAAACCCACTCCCAAAAATCTAGAACACACCCAAATAGCTTCCCAAAAACACGCAATACAGCTACCTTGCAGTCCACCAATGTAAGCCAATGTCAAAAATGCACCTCAGAAACAGGGGCTAATTCCCCTTTCCCCTCAACCTACGCCCAAACTGCTATTTAGGCACAACATTAGACCTTCCCAGCAGTGCTCCCAGGCCCCTAAACCCACTCCCAACAATCTAGAACACCCCCAAATTGCCCACCAAAAATACGCAATACTGCTACCTTGCAGGCCGCCAATGTAAGCCAATGGCAAAAATGCACCTCAGAAACAAGGCCTAATTCCCCTTTCCCCTCAATTTACGCCCAAATTGCTATTTTGACATAAAATTAGACCTTCCCAGCAGTGCTCACAGACCCCTAAACCCACTCCCAAAAATCTAGAACACACCCAAATAGCTTCCCAAAAACACGCAATACAGCTACCTTGCACGCCACCAATGTAAGCCAATGACAAAAATGCACCTCAGAAACAGGGGCTAATTCCCCTCTCCCCTCAACCTACGACCAAACTGCTATTTTGACACAAAATTAGACCTTCCCAGCAGTGCTCCCAGACCCCTAAACCAACTCCCAACAATCTAGAACACCCCCAAATAGCTTCCCAAAAACACGCAATACAGCTACCTTGCAGGCCGCCAATGTAAGCTAAAGGCAAAAAAGCACCTCAGAAACAGGCCCTAATTCCCCTTTTCCCTCAACCTACGACCAAACTGCTATTTTGACACACAATTAGACCTTCCCAGCAGTGCTCCCAGGCCCCTAAACCCACTCCCAACAATCTAGAACACCCCCAAATAGCTTCTTAAAAACACGCAATACAGCTACCTTGCAGGCCGCCAATGTAAGCCAAAAGCAAAAATGCACCTCAGAAACAGGGCCTAATTCCCCTTTCTCCTCAACTTACGCCCAAATTGCTATTTTGACACAAAATTAGACCTTCCCAGCAGTGCTCCCAGACCCCTAAACCCACTCCCAGAAATCTAGAACACCCCTAAATAGCTTCCCAAAAACACGCAATACAGATACCTTGCAGGCCACCAATGTAAGCCAATGGCAACAATGCACTTCAGAAACAGGCCCTAATTCCCCTTTCCCCTCAACCTACGACCAAAGTGCTATTTTGACATAAAATTAGACCTTCCCAGCAGTGCTCACAGACCCCTAAACCCACTCCCAAAAATGTAGAACACACCCTAATAGCTTCCCAAAAACACGCAATACAGCTACCTTGCAGGCCACCAATGTAAGCCAATGTCAAAAATGCACCTCAGAAACAGGGGCTAATTCCCCTTTCCCCTCAACCTACGCCCAAACTGCTATTTAGGCACAACATTAGACCTTCCCAGCAGTGCTCCCAGGCCCCTAAACCCACTCCCAACAATCTAGAACACCCCCAAATTGCCCACCAAAAATACGCAATACTGCTACCTTGCAGGCCGCCAATGTAAGCCAATGGCAAAAATGCACCTCAGAAACAGGGGCTAATTCCCCTTTCCCCTCAACCTACGCCCAAACTGCTATTTTGACACAAAATTAGACTTTCCCAGCAGTTCTCCCAGACCCCTAAACCCACTCCCAACAATCTAGAACACCCCCAAATAGCTTCTCAAAAACAAGCAATACAGCTACTTTGCAGGCCGCCAATGTAAGCCAATGGTCAAAATGCACCTCAGAAACAGGGACTAATTCCCTTTTCCCCTCAACCTTCAATCAAACTGCTATTTTGAGACAAGATTAGACCCTCCCAGCTGTACTCCCAGACCCCTAAACCCACTCAAAAAATCTAGAACACTGCCAAACAGCTTCCCAAAACACGCAATACAGCTGCCTTGCAGGCCGCCTATGTAAGCCAATGGCAAAAATGCACCTCAGAAACAGGGCCTAATTCCCCTTTCCCCTTAACCTACGCCCAAACTGCTATTTTGACACAAAATTAGACCTTCCCAGCAGTGCTCTCAGACCCCTAAACCCACTCCCAACAATCTAGAACACCCCCAAATAGCTTCCCAAAAACACGCAATACAGCTACCTTGCAGGGCGCCAATGTAAGCCAATGGCAAAAATGCACCTCAGAAACAAGGCCTAATTCCCCTTTCCCCTCAACTTTCACCAAAACTGCTATTTTGACACAAAATTAGAGCTTCCCAGCAGTGCTTCCAGACCCCTAAACCCACTCCCAAAATCTAGAACACCCCCAGATAGCTTATCAAAAACACGCAATACAGGTAACTTGCAGGCCGCCAATGTAAGCCAATGGCAAAAATGCACCACAGAAACAGGGCCTAATTCCCCTTTCTCCTCAACTTATGCCCAAATTGCTATTTTGACACAAAATTAGACCTTCCCAGCAGTGCTCCTAGACCCCTAAACCCACTCCCAGAAATCTAGAACACCCCTAAATAACCTCCCAAAAACACGCAATACAGATACTTTGCAGGCCACCAATGTAAGCCAATGGCAAAAAAGCACCTCAGAAACAGGCCCTAATTCCCCTTTCCCCTCAACCTATGACCAAAGTGCTATTTTGACACAAAATTAGACCTTCCCAGCAGTGCTCCCAGACCCCTAAACCCACTCCCAGAAATCTAGAACACACCCAAATAGCTTCCCAAAAACTCGCAATACAGCTACTTTGCAGGCCAACAATGTAAGCCAATGGCAAAAATGCACCTCAGAAACATGGCCTTATTCCCCTTTCCCCTTAACCTACGCCCAAACTGCTATTTTGACACAAAATTAGACCTTCCCAGCAGGGCTCCCAGACCCCTAAACCCACTCCCAAAAATCTAGAACACCCCCAAATAGCTTCCCAAAAACACGCAATACAGCTACCTTGCGGGGAGCCAATGTAAGCCAATGGCAAAAATGCTCCTCAGAAACAAGGCCTTATTCCCCTTTCCCCTCAGCCTACGCCCAAACTGCTATTTTGAGACAAAATTAGACCTTCCCAGCAGTGCTTTCAGACCCCTAAACCCACTCCCAAAATCTAGAACACCCCCAGATAGCTTATCAAAACACGCAATACAGGTAACTTGCAGGCCACTAATGTAAGCCAATGGCAAAAATGCACCTCAGAAACAGGGCCTAATTCCCCTTTCTCCTCAACTTACGCCCAAACTGCTATTTTGACACAAAATTAGAACTTCCCAGCAGTGCTCCCAGACCCCTAAACCCAATCCCAAAAATCTAGAACACCCCCAAATAGCTTCCCAAAAACACGCAATACAGCTACCTTGCAGGGTGCCAATGTAAGCCAACGGCAAAAATGCACCTCAGAAACAAGGCCTAATTACCCTTTCCCCTCAACCTTCAGCAAAACTGCTATTTTGACACAAACTTAGTGCTTCCCAGCAGTCCTTCCAGACCCCTAAACCCACTCCCAAAATCTAGAACACCCCCAGATAGCTTATCAAAAACACGCAATACAGATAACTTGCAGGCCGCCAATGTAAGCCAATGGCAAACATGCACCTCAGAAACAGGGCCTAATTCCCCTTTCTCCTCAACTTACGCCCAAATTGCTATTGTAGTTCGGACTGGACTGTTCCCATGGGGCACAGGGTCAGAGCTGATTTGCATATCGCCATTGTCTAACCCAGGGTGGTGTGGAGTGCAAAAAAACGATGGATTTGGGCCCAGATCTTTGGACTGGGTGAGTGTGTGACATTGATCCACATTCGGTCCATCACCTGTTGTTTTTGCATATTCCGCCCTAAGTGCGCTGGGGATGCCCAGACGTGGGTCCCAGGCACTCCACACCACTGGAGTCAAGCTAGCCGGGCTGATGAGAGGTGTTACCTCGAAACCGGTCCGGTCCTCGGATGCTTGATTCCGTTCTGGGAAGGACATGGCTTTTGTAGTTCGGACTGGACTGTTCCCATGGGGCACAGGGTCAGAGCTGATTTGCATATCGCCATTGTCTAACCCAGGGTGGTGTGGAGTGCAAAAAAACGATGGATTTGGGCCCAGATCTTTGGACTGGGTGAGTGTGTGACATTGATCTACATTCGGTCCATCACCTGTTGTTTTTGCAAATTGCTATTTTGACACAAAATTAGACCTTCCCAGCAGTGCTCCCAGACCCCTAAACCCACTCCCAGAAATCTAGAACACCCCTAAATAGCTTCCCAAAAACACGCAATACAGATACCTTGCAGGCCACCAATGTAAGCCAATGGCAACAATGCACTTCAGAAACAGGCCCTAATTCCCCTTTCCCCTCAACCTACGACCAAAGTGCTATTTTGACATAAAATTAGACCTTCCCAGCAGTGCTCACAGACCCCTAAACCCACTCCCAAAAATCTAGAACACACCCAAATAGCTTCCCAAAAACAATCAATACAGCTACCTTGCACGCCACCAATGTAAGCCAATGGCAAAAAAGCACCTCAGAAACAGGCCCTAATTCCCCTTTCCCCTCAACCTACGACCAAAGTGCTATTTTGACACAAAATTAGACCTTCCCAGCAGCTCTCCCAGACCCCTAAACCAACTCCCAAAAATCTAGAACACCCCCAAATAGCTTCCCAAAAACACGCAATACAGCTACCTTGCAGGCCGCCAACGTAAGCCAATGGCAAAAATGCACCTCAGAAACAGGGCCTAATTCCCCTTTCCCCTCAACCTACGCCCAAACTGCTATTTTGAGACAAAATTAGACCTTCCCAGCAGTGCTCCCAGGCCCCTAAACCCACTCCCAACAATCTAGAACACACCCAAATAGCTTCCCAAAAACACGCAATACAGCTACCTTGCAGGCCACCAATGTAAGCCAATGTCAAAAATGCACCTCAGAAACAGGGGCTAATTCCCCTTTCCCCTCAACCTACGCCCAAACTGCTATTTAGGCACAACATTAGACCTTCCCAGCAGTGCTCCCAGGCCCCTAAACCCACTCCCAACAATCTAGAACACCCCCAAATCGCCCACCAAAAATACGCAATACTGCTACCTTGCAGGCCGCCAATGTAAGCCAATGGCAAAAATGCACCTCAGAAACAAGGCCTAATTCCCCTTTCCCCTCAATTTACGCCCAAATTGCTATTTTGACACAAAATTAGACCTTCCCAGCAGTGCTCCCAGACAACTAAACCCACTCCCAGAAATCTAGAACACCCCTAAATAGCTTCCCAAAAACACGCAATACAGCTACTTTGCAGGCCGATAATGTAAGCCAATGGTCAAAATGCACCTCAAAAACAGGGACTAATTCCCTTTTCCCCTCAACCTTCAACCAAACTGCTATTTTGAGACAAGATTAGACCTTCCCAGCAGGGCTCCAAGACCCCTAACCCCACTCCCAAAAATCTAGAACACCCCCAAATAGCTTCCCAAAAACACGCAATACAGCTACCTTGCAGGGAGCCAATGTAAGCCAATGGCAAAAATGCACCTCAGAAACAAGGCCTAATTCCCCTTTCCCCTCAACCTTAGCCAAAACTGCTATTTTGACACAAAATTAGTGCTTCCCAGCAGTGCTTCCAGACCCCTAAACCACTCCCAAAATCTAGAACACCCCCAGATAGCTTATCAAAAACACGCAATACAGCTACCTTGCAGGGCGCCAATGTAAGCCAATGGCAAAAATGCACCTCAGAAACAAGGCATAATTCCCCTTTCCCCTCAACCTTCGCCAAAACTGCTATTTAGGCACAACATTAGACCTTCCCAGCAGTGCTCCCAGACCCCTAAACACACTCCCTAAAATCTAGAACAACCCCAAATAACTTCCAAAAACACACAATACAGCTACCTTGCATGCCACCAATGTAAGCCAATGGCAAAAAAGCACCTCAGAAACAGACCCTAATTCCCCTTTCCCCTCAACCTACGACCAAACTGCTATTTTGACACAAAATTAGACCTTCCCAGCAGTGCTCCCAGACCCCTAAACCCACTCCCAAAAATTTAGAACACCCCCAAATAGCATCCCAAAAACACGCAATACAGCTACCTTGCAGGCAGCCAATGTAAGCCAATGGCAAAAATGCACCTCAGAAACAGGACCTATTTCCCCTTTCCCCTAAACCTACGACCAAACTGCTTTTTTGACACAAAATTAGACCTTCTCAGCAGTGCTCCCAGACCCCTAAACCCACTCCCAATAATCTAGAACACACCCAAATAGCTTCCCAAAAACACGCAATACAGCTACCTTGCAGGCCGCCAATGTATCCAATGTCAAAAATGCGCCTCAGAAACAGGGCCTAATTCCCCTTTCCTCTCAACTTACGACCAAACTGCTATTTTGACACAAAATTAGACCTTCCCAGCAGTGCTCCCAGACCCCTAAACCCACTCCCAGAAATCTAGAACACCCCTAAATAGCTTCCCAAAAACACGCAATACAGCTACTTTGCAGGCCGACAATGTAAGCCAATGGTCAAAATGCACCTCAGAAACAGGGACTAATTCCCTTTTCCCCTGAACCTTCAACCAAACTGCTATTTTGAGACAAGATTAGACCTTCCCAGCAGTACTCCCAGACCCCTAAACCCACTCCCAAAAATCTAGAACACCCCCAAACAGCTTGCCAAAACACGCAATACAGCTGCCTTGCAGGCCGCCTATGTAAGCCAATGGCAAAAATGCACCTCAGAAACAAGGCCTAATTCCCCTTTCCCCTCAACCTTAGCCAAAACTGCTATTTTGACACAAAATTAGTGCTTCCCAGCAGTGCTTCCAGACCCCTAAACCACTCCCAAAATCTAGAACACCCCCAGATAGCTTATCAAAAACACGCAATACAGCTACCTTGCAGGGCGCCAATGTAAGCCAATGGCAAAAATGCACCTCAAAAACAAGGCATAATTCCCCTTTCCCCTCAACCTTCGCCAAAACTGCTATTTTGACACAAACTTAGTGCTTCCCAGCAGTCCTTCCAGACCCCTAAACCCACTCCCAAAATCTAGAACACCCCCAGATAGCTTATCAAAAACACGCAATACAGCTACCTTGCAGGGCGCCAATGTAAGCCAATGGCAAAAATGCACCTCAGAAACAGGGTTTAATTCCCCTTTCCCCTCAAACTATGACCAAACTGCTATTTAGGCACAACATTAGACCTTCCCAGCAGTGCTCCCAGACCCCTAAACACACTCCCAAAAATCTAGAACAACCCCAAATAGCTTCCAAAAACACACAATACAGCTACCTTGCACGCCACCAATGTAAGCCAATGGCAAAAAGCACCTCAGAAACAGACCCTAATTCCCCTTTCCCCTCAACCTATGGCCAAACTGCTATTTTGACATAAAATTGACCTTCCCAGCAGTGCTCCCAGACCCCTAAACTTACTCCCAAAAATCTAGAGCACCCCCAAATAGCTTCCCAAAAACACGCACTACAGCTACCTTGCAGGCAGCCAATGTAAGCCAATGGCAAAAATGCACCTCAGAAACAGGACCTATTTCCCCTTTCCCCTGAACCTACGACCAAACTGCTTTTTTGACACAAAATTAGACCTTCCCAGCAGTGCTCCCAGACCCCTAAACCCACTCCCAATAATCTAGAACACACCCAAATAGCTTCCCAAAAACACGCAATACAGCTACCTTGCAGGCCGCCAATGTATCCAATGTCAAAAATGCGCCTCAGAAACCGGGCCTAATTCCCCTTTCCTCTCAACTTACGACCAAACTGCTATTTTGACACAAAATTAGACCTTCCCGGCAGTGCTCGCAGACCCCTAAACCCTCTCCCAGAAATCTAGAACACCCACAAATAGCTTCCCAAAAACAATCAATACAGCTACCTTGCACGCCACCAATGTAAGCCAATGGCAAAAAAGCACCTCAGAAACAGGCCCTAATTCCCCTTTCCCCTCAACCTACGACCAAAGTGCTATTTTGACACAAAATTAGACCTTCCCAGCAGCTCTCCCAGACCCCTAAACCAACTCCCAAAAATCTAGAACACCCCCAAATAGCTTCCCAAAAACACGCAATACAGCTACCTTGCAGGCCGCCAACGTAAGCCAATGGCAAAAATGCACCTCAGAAACAGGGTCTAATTCCCCTTTCCCCTCAACCTACGCCCAAACTGCTATTTTGAGACAAAATTAGACCTTCCCAGCAGTGCTCCCAGGCCCCTAAACCCACTCCCAACAATCTAGAACACCCCCAAATTGCCCACCAAAAATACGCAATACTGCTACCTTGCAGGCCGCCAATCTAAGCCAATGGCAAAAATGCACCTCAGAAACAGGGCCTAATTCCCCTTTCCTCTCAACCTACGCCCAAACTGCTATTTTGAGACAAAATTAGACCTTCCCAGCAGTGCTCCCAGGCCCCTAAACCCAATCCCAACAATCTAGAACACCCCCAAATTGGTGTTTTAACCATTTCTTTTTCCATTTTTTCATTTCCATTGTTGTTATTTGGTAGTGTCTTAGACCAGCTTAGGATTTGGTAAAATTTTAATTTGGATAGTGTATTGTTTGTCAACTCTTGAAACTCTGACCATGATTTCAGATTGGATCCGTTTAGTATTTGCCCCCAATACTTTACGTTGGCTCTTTTTAGGGGGAGTACTAATGTGTCTTTAAAACATTCAGGGGTTCCTGGCGAACTCCATATAGGAGCCATTTTGCTATAGTACGAGATTTTCAGGATTCCCCTGATTTGTGACCACATCTTTGCTGCATCCCTTAAGATCTTTAGTTTTATTTTTTTAAAGTACTTGGGATGTCCGTACTTAAACAAGACATGATCTTCTGATTCCGTGATCGCTTGTAAGTACCTCGGGTAATTTTCGTGACTCATTAGAAGTACTCTAATGTTCTTAAATTGAAAGGCTCTGCAATATTCCACCAAATCCGGGCTAGCCAGTCCTCCATCTTTCTTCTCCCTTCTTATTTTCTTCCAAGAAATCCTCGTGCTTTTCGCAGCCCATATAAAACTTGTGATCTCTCTCTGTGCCTGGACTAATGCCTTTTTCTCAAACTCTAACGGTATCGCATTAAATAGGAATGTAAATTTTGGTATGATGGTTGTGGTACTGAAAAATCTGGATTCATATAATAGTACTAGACTCGAGAATAAAAACTTCGTCGAAATAGAACGAATTTGGTATCAAAAGACCGAGAATGACGAGTACATCAAGTATATGTATTTTCGGCGTATTCGAGTGACGATGTCACCTCGAAATCGTCATTTACCTTCTAAAACCCTTAGCTGCATGTTGCCCTTTACATAGGCCTTAATCCAGTTGATTTGATTCCACAAGGACACATACTCCTTAATCGACTTCTTCCTGACCCCAGTACAAGTTAGAACCATTGCCCCAGGCCGAACTCGTTAGGTCAGTCCCCTCCCAGTGGCCGAGCAAGATAGCATCTGGGCTCAACCAGCCATAAAACCATTTCAGCGCCCACACCTGCCATATCTCGCTCACATCTTTCTCCACTCCTTTTCTTCACTTGCTTTATGATGGGGAGGTGACCATTTTTATTAGGGGTCCAGCGATATCTGATGAAATGTTGGGCCTTGCCTGATGATTTGTTATGGGCAGCACGACGTGAAATATGTACATGTCATTATGACTCTGCTTTTCTTTTGTAATCAGTAACCGTAAATGAAATACCACGAATCCAAGGAATGTCTTGCCCAAGGCTGAATACTATGTATAAGAAGAGAATCCTGACTTTGTAAAAGTGTGCAGTCTCCTGAATATACTTGCTTTGTACTTCTAGGACCCTGTCACCTTGGTTGCAGCCAATAAACGAATCTTTGACTCCACCTGGAAGACTCTGAAGTTTCTGTAGGTCTGACTCAGGAGAACCCGAGGTCTCTGGTGTGTTGATCCCCTGGCACCGCTGGGTTGCCGGTTCTTTGCCGGTTCTTAAAAACCCAGTACCTCATGGTCATCTTGACTATGTTTGATCTCCCAATCAGACTTAATGGTAAGGATGTCCATGTCTTGAGCAGTTTCCTTACTTCTCCGGCTACCTTGGTCAAGTTGCGTTGCGAGATCTTTTCTATGTCTTGATTCACTAGGATTCCTAGGTATCTGATTTCATTTTTTATGTTGTGACTTTTAAATCGGGTGTTCCAAGTCATAATCTCTGTTTTTGTTTGGTTTACCAGGTATCCTGAAACTTTCCCAAATGCTCCTATTGTTTCTTCTATTGTCTTTTTCGCTCTTAGGTAATCGTCTGTAAAAATCATTAAGTCATCCGCATATAAGGCGATTTTCTTCTCCCATGTGTGATGCTTAAATGGAGTGATTTCTTTACTATTTCTTAGTTTGTTCGCTAGTGGTTCAATATACAAATTGAAGAGTAAAGGTGAGAGTGGGCAACCCTGCCTCGTTCCTCTGCTTATCCTTATATTTTCCGTGAGATTACCATTTATTAAAACCTTGGATCTTGGAGCTTTGTATATTTGCTTTACCATATTTATAAAAGTTAGTCCAATGTTATTTTTGACCATAACTTTCTCTAGGAAGGCCCAATTGACCCTGTCAAAAGCCTTTGCGGCATCAACAGTGAGTATAGTGAGAGGAGTTTTTTTCGTTAATTGCAATATCTATTGCAGTTAAAAGTTGTTGTGTGATTTCGTGCAAATTCCTCCCTTTGACGAACCCTTTTTGATCTTGATGCAGCAGTTTCGGCAGTACTTTCCCCAATCGCGATGCCATGATTTTAGTAAAGATTTTATAATCTGCGTTCAGCAGTGAAATCGGGCGGTATGATTCGCATCTGGCTGGGTCTTTTCCTGGTTTTAGAATAATTGTAATTATAGCATTATTCCAGGAATCTGGTATGGCTTCGTGCTGTTTAAGAATTATATTGATTAATTCTGTAATATGTGGAAGTAGAATATCTTTTAATGCCAGATATAGTTCGTACGGTAAAGCGTCCGGTCCCGCTGCTTTTCCTTTTTTTAGACTTTTGATGGCATCGGCCACTTCGCCTTCTTGGACTTCTTTGTTCAGATCTTCCTTTTCTTCCTCCGTAAGTTTTAGGAGTGGAACATCTTCCAAGTAGGAATTAATCAACGGATCTTGCGGGTTCCGTATAAAGCTCTTTAAAGAATTTACAGAATTCTTGCCTAATGATGTTTTCATCGGAGTTTTGCCCTGTTTGATCATCTTGGGTTATACTTCTCACTTTGTTTCTGACTAAGTCAGTTTTAAGTTTCCATGCCAACCACTTTCCGCAGCCCTCACCATATTCATGCTTTGCTAGTTTGCTAGAGTCCCATTTCTTTCTTAATTTTTCTTCCAAGACCTCTTTAATTTTATCCTCCTGATGCTGTTTTTGTAGGAGAAGTTCTTGTTTCCTGCCTTCTTCTCGTTCGTTGGAAATGGCGATGTCTAAAGAGTGAATGTTGTTTTCCAGATCTGAGATCTCTTGCTTTAATTGCTTATTTTTGCGAGCCCCTAGACTCAGCAGTTTACCTCTTAGAATAGCTTTGAAAGCATCCCATGTTATTTGTTTTGTGGTACCTATGGCATTTAATTCAAAGAAATGTTTTGTTTCAGTTTCCAGTTCACTTATTATATGTTCATCTTGTAGCAAGGTCCTCTCTACTGTGAATCTTCTTTCCATTTCTTTTGCTGTGACCTGTAGTTGTATTTGCACAGCCGAATGGTCGGACAAAAGAGCTGGTAGGTGCGATACTTTTTTGACGTTCTCTGTGAGTTCGCTGCTGATCCAAAAGTAGTCAATCCTTGACTTATGCCCTAGCTTTTTATTATGCAGGGTGAAAGGATGCATTTTTTCTCCTTTTTTTCTCCAAATGACGACTAGGTCGAGATCTTTTTTATAGATCCCAATCCACTCTCTCATTTTTTTCAAGTTGGCCTGTCTCCCAGGTGGTGATCTGTCTAGACTTATATCCATCACTAGGTTAAAGTCACCGCCCAGTATTATGGGAGAAGTGGCTAAAAGTAGCTGCGAATACAGTTTTTTCAGGGGGTCAGCGTCATCGAGGTTTGGTCCATAGTAGCCTGCAATCGTAAGGGGAGTATTGCCAATTTTTATGCTGGCTGTAGCCCATCTGCCTTTACTGTCTACTTCTGTGGAGGTTACAACTGCTTTTAGTGATTTTTTGAAAATTATCGCAATTCCCTTGATATTGCAGTGTTGTGTGGTGCATACATAGGAATCTATCCACCATACGTTCTTAATTATTTGATCCCATTCTTCTTTCAAAAGGTGGGTCTCTTGTAGTATTATGATTTCACTTTCTGCTGTTCTGATGTATTCCAGAATTTTGTTCCTCCTACTCTTTTTCCTCAGGCCATTTACATTCCACGATAATATTTTAACGACTCTACTTGCACTTCCCATTGTTTCTATTCATGTTGTTAACGCACTTCAGCACCAGTGTTACCTTTTTGTTTCTGAAATGTAACTCCATTTTATCCTTGCCTGTACTCTCGCAAATGAGGATTTTTTTGTTTTTATCCCTATTTTGCTCCCCACCCTTTATCGTGTGATTTTTTTGTTTTCTTGATTGTGATTTTACGTTACCCTCCCCGGGGAAGCCTCCATCTTCTTTTCCTTCGGTTATCTTCGTAACCCTTTTGGCTTCCCGTCCCCGTGATTCTTTCCTTTATACGAAAAAAGGTTTTTTTTGATTGCAAAGCACCTTCTAGTTTTAAACTTTAAACTTAATTATATTTTGCTTATGTGTCTTTTTCCATTGGGGGTTTTTTATGTAGACTAGGTCTTTTAAGTGAGTTCATTTATTTCTGTGGTTCCTCCGACCGCATTTGATCTCTCATTAGTTCTATGAGGGCTTTCACCTCTTCTGGCTCTTTTATGTTTCGCATTTTATTCCGCCACATTATACGAAGTGAAGGTGGAAATTTCATCTGCACCGTGGCGCCTAGTCCTTGGAGTTCTGACATTAGATTTCCCAGTTCCCACTGCCTGGTCTGGGAAGCCTTTGACATGTCGGACCTTATTCTAAAAGTCCAACTGTCTTTGTTGTAGGTTCCCTTTTTCAGTGCCTCTCCCAAGATCTTGTCCTTCAGCACATACGTTTTAAAATTGACTAAAATCTTCCTTGGGGTTTTCCTTTCCTTGTTCTTTCCAAAGGGATCCCTATGTACTCTTTGTATGTCTTCTTCCAGAGTTGTTTTATCCGCCCATGGGAAGTTTTCTGCCAATAATTCTACTACAAACATCTTAATTTCTTGACCCTCCTGGTTCTCGGGCACATTCAAGATCCTGATATTGTTTTTTCTCGCCTGGTTTTCTAAGGACTCCATCTTTTCGTTCATACTTTTGTTTTCTAACCTTAGGGAGTTTATTTCTTGCCTGTTCTTTTCTACCCTTTTGTCCAGGGCAACAACTTCACTCTCTACTGCCGTAACTCTATCTCCCAGGGCGTTCAACTTATTGTCCAGTTTTTCGCACACTTCCTGGATTTTATCTTGTTTCGCTTCTGATATAGAGAATTTCTCTTTCATTTCTGCCCATATCTTCTCTAGGAGCTTGTCTGTATGATTTTTCGAAGTTTCTTTGGGACTCCCTAGTGATCTTGCATCATTCTCTCCCTCATTCTCGTTCTCTGTGGGCTTGTATGCTGCTTCAACAGAAGGCTCCACACCCCCCTCCGCCATGTGTGCTTTCTGGACCTCGGCTCCTTCTGCTGTTTCACTTCCCTTGTTAGATTTCCACATGTCTTCCAAACACTTTGTTTTTCATTTGATCTTCTTCTTATTATTGTTTTTTTTCCCTTTCTTCGCGCCGCCCGAAGCTATTTCGTCAGTTAGGATGGGCATCTGAGAATTTGTTTTTTGCAAAGAAGAAGTATTCATGTGTTTGATGGTATCCTCTCTATCCCCCCTCAGAATTTCCGAAGGGGACTGTTCCTGCACGAGAGCCTGAGTCTCTGTTAGTAGCCCCTGCTCTTGTACTTTAAAGTAGCTTCTTAGTGAGGGAGTCACTTTTATTTTAGACCTCAGTGAGGTGACCTGTTTGCCGTTCTCTAAAGTACTCTTGGTGTATTCTTTTACTTGAGTTTTCTGCCTTTTCTTGCTCTCCCTTGGTGAAATACCTTTGGGGTATTGCTCTTGCCTTAGGAAGTTTCTGTTGCGCAAGCTGTAAGAGATACTACTTGTCTGTCTTGTCTTTTCACTTGCTGAGACTCTAATGTTTCCTTGGTCCTCACAAGATCTGGATCTGAAACTTTAAGACTCCCCCCTAAGTTTTGCTGCGCCTCCTCTTTGCCCTCCTTTGCTATTTTTACACATTTACTCATAAGCAGGTGGATAGTTAGCATTTTAGATTTCGAATTCTGAATTTGGCAGTTATGTGCAATGTTTAGATTATTTTGGATGTTTATAATGCTCTCTGACGTTCTCTCTGGCGTTATATTGGTAGCTTTATCTGTTATCTGAATCCTCCTTGTTAGAGCAATTTTATTAATGCCCATGTGGTTTCCATTTTGGTTGCAAAATGAACCAGCTCTGAGTTCTTCAAAGCCCCAACACCCTCGAGCCTTGGTGTTTGACTCCCTGTTCTGAGTGCTCCAGTTTGAAATCCCTCGGCTCGAACTTAAAACCGAAACTGATCCGACTCCGCTACTACCACTGTGTGCCTCAGTGTATTGCCGGAGATTGACTCTGACTCTCCCGCTCGTGCCCCGGAACTGAAAATTCAGTCTTCCGGAGGCGCGACAACAGCGCGTCTTTGCCTCTGCTGCGGTGCTCCAGAGATTAGATTGCTCCCCCGCCTTGACACCACGTTCTGATCGCCGCCAAGATCTGCCGCTTTCACCAGTATTTCCGAGTGCCTCCGTGAGCCCCAGACGGTGCTCGCCGCCCGCGGGAGTCGTTTCCGCTCTCTGCAACCCACCATGCGTCCAGCATCGGCTCAGAACTTCCCTTGGTTTTCCGCATTCAAGTGGGGGTAAAAACGGACCAGAGCCACATACCATTTCAAAAAGGCCGTATTGCAGGTAAGCGGGTCCCCAATCTTTGTCTCCCACTCTTATGGTACTCTCATAACGCTTATCAGCATATACTTTCGTGGTTCTGTTCACCCATAAGCTTCTCCGTTTTGTGGGTGCTTTTCAATCGCTACATATCCTTTTCGAATCACGGGTGAACCGGGAGCTCTCCGACTGAGCTCCTTACCCAGCCGCCATCTTCCCCCACAAGACCCTTCTGAAATCATGGTCAGAGTTTCAAGAGTTGACAAACAATACACTATCCAAATTTAAATTTTACCAAATCCTAAGCTGGTCTAAGACACTACCAAATAACAACAATGGAAATGAAAAAATGGAAAAAGAAATGGTTAAAACAACAAAAGTACCAAAAGAAGTAGCTAAATGGTACTGGGCTCTGATAAATGCTAATGATACAAACCCCAATATAGAAGTACAAATTTGGGGGAAAGATCTACCAATAGCGGACCTAGACTTAATCTGGGAAAAATCCGTGGAAAAATGCTGGTCCACTCTGAAATCTGCGGCTCTGAAAAGGAACCATTTCTTTACAATTCATCGGGCTTACTGGACACCAAGAAAGCTTTCCAAGTTTAAGAACGCAGGAATAAAAAAATGCCCAAAATGTGGAGAAGAAAAGGCAGATGATATCCACATGTTTAAAAACTGCCCCCAATTGAAAGAATACTGGGACGAAGTTGGTAAGACCTTGAGCACTATCCTGACCAAGCAACTAACTGTAAGTACCACCCTTACCCTGTTTGGGATTGAAGACACAGTAAACGGAGGGGGGCTCACAAAAAGGCAAGAAAATCTTCTTTTTGTTTTGATAGTACTTGCAAGGAGGGAAATTTGCATTAAATGGATAGGGTCTACCAGTCCAATGCATGCAGATTGGTTGAACTCGGCCATAAGAATTAATAAACTCGATAGGAAGGGAAACACATGTAAGAGATTTAAGTTCTGGGAAAGTTTTGAAAATTTCTTAAACCCTAAGTAAGATCAAATTACCAGTCCTATGATTAAAGCGATACACGCTTTGGTAGACAAGTATGATACTTGTTGAGTAGTCAAAGCGACTATCTCCCCCAGCTCCAAAATCAGAGGTAATGGTATGTAACGGGCAAAGGAAACTCCTCTAAAGATCATCAAGAGGATGATGAAACTCCCCAAACAAGAGAGACCGAGGGGCAATACCGGATAGAAACTAGAGGCAGACACCTGATACTCCGAAATCACACCGATATCGCAATATGAGGATTAAAAAAAAAAATAAATAAATAAAAAAACACCCCCAAATTGCCCACCAAAAATACGCAAAACTGCTACCTTGCAGGCCGCCAATGTAAGCCAATGGCAAAAATGCACCTCAGAAACAAGGCCTAATTCCCCTTTCCCCTCAACCTACGCCCAAACAGCTATTTTGACACAAAATTAGACCTTCCCAGCAGTGCTACCAGACCCCTAAACCCACTCCCAAAAATCAAGAACACCCCTAAATAGCTTCCCAAAAACACGCAATACTGCTACCTTGTAGGGCGCCAATGTAAGCTAATGGCAAAAATGCACCTCAGAAACAGGGCCTAATTCCCCTTTCCCCTCAATTTACGCCCAAATTGCTATTTTGACACAAAATTAGACCTTCCCAGCAGTGCTCCCAGACCCCTAAACCCACTCCCAGAAATCTAGAACACCCCTAAATAGCTTCCCAAAAACACGCAATACAGCTACTTTGCAGGCCGACAATGCAAGCCAATGGTCAAAATGCACCTCAGAAACAGGGACTAATTCCCTTTTCCCCTCAACCTTCAACCAAACTGCTATTTTGAGACAAGATTAGACCTTCCCAGCAGTGCTCCCAGGCCCCTAAACCCACTCCCAACAATCTAGAACACCCCCAAATTGCCCACCAAAAATACGCAATACTGCTACCTTGCAGGCCGCCAATGTAAGCCAATGGCAAAAATGCACCTCAGAAACAAGGCCTAATTCCCCTTTCCCCTCAACCTACGCCCAAACAGCTATTTTGACACAAAATTAGACCTTCCCAGCAGTGCTACCAGACCCCTAAACCCACTCCCAAAAATCAAGAACACCCCTTAATAGCTTCCCAAAAACACGCAATACTGCTACCTTGTAGGGCGCCAATGTAAGCCAATGGCAAAAATGCACCTCAGAAACAGGGCCTAATTCCCCTTTCCCCTCAATTTACGCCCAAATTACTATTTTGACACAAAATTAGACCTTCCCAGCAGTGCTCCCAGACCTCTAAACCACTCCCAGAAATCTCGAACACCCCCAAACAGCTTCCCAATAACACGCAATACAGCTACCTTGCAGGCCACCAAAGTAAACCAATGGCAAAAAAGCACCTCAGAAACAGGCCCTAATTCCCCTTTCCCCTCAACCTACGACCAAAGTGCTATTTTGACACAAAATTAGACATTCCCAGCAGTGCTCCCAGACCCCTAAACCCACTCACATAAATCTGGAACACACCCAAATAGCTTCCCAAAAACACGCAATACAGCTACCTTGCAGGCCACCAAAGTAAACCAATGGCAAAAATGCACCTCAGAAACAGGGGCTAATTCCCCTTTCCCCTCAACCTACGACCAAACTGATATTTAGGCACAAGATTAGACCTTCCCAGCAGCTCTCCCAGAACCCTAATCCAACTCCCAAAAATCTAGAACACCCCCAAATAGCTTCCCGAAAACACGCAATACTGCTACCTTGCAGGCCGCAAATGTAAGCCAATGGCAAAAAAGCACCTCAGAAACAGGCCCTAATTCCCCTTTTCCCTCAACCTACGACCAAACTGCTATTTTGACACACAATTAGACCTTCCCAGCAGTGCTCCCAGGCCCCTAAACCCACTCCCAACAATCTAGAACACCCCCAAATAGCTTCTTAAAAACACGCAATACAGCTACCTTGCAGGCCGCCAATGTAAGCCAAAAGCAAAAATGCACCTCAGAAACAGGGCCTAATTCCCCTTTCCCCTCAGCCTACGCCCAAACTGCTATTTTGAGACAAAATTAGACCTTCCCAGCAGTGCTTTCAGCCCCCTAAACCCACTCCCAAAATCTAGAACACCCCTAGATAGCTTATCAAAACAGGCAATACAGGTAACTTGCAGGCCGCCAATGGCAAAAATGCACCTCAGAAACAGGGCCTTATTCCCCTTTCTCCTCAACTTATGCCCAAACTGCTATTTTGACACAAAATTAGAACTTCCCAGCAGTGCCCCCAGACCCCTACACCCACTCCCAGAAATCTAGAACACCCCTAAACAGCTTCCCAAAAACACGCAATACAGCTGCCTTGCAGGCCGCCTATGTAAGCCAATGGCAAAAATGCACCTCAGAAACAGGGCCTAATTCCACTTTCCCCTCAACCTACGCCCAAACTGCTATTTTGACACAAAATTAGACCTTCCCAGCAGTTCTCCCAGACCCCTAAACCCACTCCCAACAATCTAGAACACCCCCAAATAGCTTCTCAAAAACAAGCAATACAGCTACTTTGCAGGCCGCCAATGTAAGCTAATGGTCAAAATGCACCTCAGAAACAGGGACTAATTCCCTTTTCCCCTCAACCTTCAATCAAACTGCTATTTTGAGACAAGATTAGACCTTCCCAGCAGTACTCCCAGACCCCTAAACCCACTCAAAAAATCTAGAACACTCCCAAACAGCTTCCCAAAACACGCAATACAGCTGCCTTGCAGGCCGCCTATGTAAGCCAATGGCAAAAATGCACCTCAGAAACAGGGCCTAATTCCCCTTTCCCCTCAACCTACGCCCAAACTGCTATTTAGGCACAACATTAGACTTTCCCAGCAGTGCTCCCAGACCCCTAAACCCACTCCCAACAATCTAGAACGCCCCCAAATAGCTTCTCAAAAACACGCAATACAGCTACCTTGCAGGCCGCCAATGTAAGCCAATGGCAAAACTGCACCTCAGAAACAGGGCCTAATTCCCCTTTCCCCTCAACTTACGCCCAAATTGCTATTTTGACACACAATTAGACCTTCCCAGCAGTGCCCCCAGACCCCTAAACCCACTCCCAGAAATCTAGAACACCCCTAAATAGCTTCCCAAAAACACGCAATACAGCTACCTTGCACGCCACCAATGTAAGCCAATGACAAAAATGCACCTCAGAAACAGGGGCTAATTCCCCTCTCCCCTCAACCTACGACCAAACTGCTATTTTGACAAAAAATTAGACCTTCCCAGCAGTGCTCCCAGACCCCTAAACCAACTCCCAACAATCTAGAACACCCCCAAATAGCTTCCCAAAAACACGCAATACAGCTACCTTGCAGGCCGCCAATGTAAGCTAAAGGCAAAAAAGCACCTCAGAAACAGGCCCTAATTCCCCTTTTCCCTCAACCTACGACCAAACTGCTATTTTGACACACAATTAGACCTCCCCAGCAGTGCTCCCAGGCCCCTAAACCCACTCCCAACAATCTAGAACACCCCCAAATAGCTTCTTAAAAACACGCAATACAGCTACCTTGCAGGCCGCCAATGTAAGCCAAAAGCAAAAATGCACCTCAGAAACAGGGCCTAATTCCCCTTTCCCCTCAGCCTACGCCCAAACTGCTATTTTGAGACAAAATTAGACCTTCCCAGCAGTGCTTTCAGCCCCCTAAACCCACTCCCAAAATCTAGAACACCCCTAGATAGCTTATCAAAACACGCAATACAGGTAACTTGCAGGCCGCCAATGTAAGCCAATGGCAAAAATGCACCTCAGAAACAGGGCCTTATTCCCCTTTCTCCTCAACTTACGCCCAAACTGCTATTTTGACACAAAATTAGAACTTCCCAGCAGTGCTCCCAGACCCCTACACCCACTCCCAGAAATCTAGAACACCCCTAAACAGCTTCCCAAAAACACGCAATACAGCTGCCTTGCAGGCCGCCTATGTAAGCCAATGGCAAAAATGCACTTCAGAAACAGGGCCTAATTCCACTTTCCCCTCAACCTACGCCCAAACTGCTATTTTGACACAAAATTAGACCTTCCCAGCAGTTCTCCCAGACCCCTAAACCCACTCCCAACAATCTAGAACACCCCCAAATAGCTTCTCAAAAACAAGCAATACAGCTACTTTGCAGGCCGCCAATGTAAGCCAATGGTCAAAATGCACCTCAGAAACAGGGACTAATTCCCTTTTCCCCTCAACCTTCAATCAAACTGCTATTTTGAGACAAGATTAGACCTTCCCAGCTGTACTCCCAGACCCCTAAACCCACTCAAAAAATCTAGAACACTGCCAAACAGCTTCCCAAAACACGCAATACAGCTGCCTTGCAGGCCGCCTATGTAAGCCAATGGCAAAAATGCACCTCAGAAACAGGGCCTAATTCCCCTTTCCCCTTAACCTACGCCCAAACTGCTATTTTGACACAAAATTAGACCTTCCCAGCAGTGCTCTCAGACCCCTAAACCCACTCCCAACAATCTAGAACACCCCCAAATAGCTTCCCAAAAACACGCAATACAGCTACCTTGCAGGGCGCCAATGTAAGCCAATGGCAAAAATGCACCTCAGAAACAAGGCCTAATTCCCCTTTCCCCTCAACTTTCACCAAAACTGCTATTTTGACACAAAATTAGAGCTTCCCAGCAGTGCTTCCAGACCCCTAAACCCACTCCCAAAATCTAGAACACCTCCAGATAGCTTATCAAAAACACGCAATACAGGTAACTTGCAGGCCGCCAATGTAAGCCAATGGCAAAAAAGCACCTCAGAAACAGGCCCTAATTCCCCTTTCCCCTCAACCTATGACCAAAGTGCTATTTTGACACAAAATTAGACCTTCCCAGCAGTGCTCCCAGACCCCTAAACCCACTCCCAGAAATCTAGAACACACCCAAATAGCTTCCCAAAAACTCGCAATACAGCTACTTTGCAGGCCAACAATGTAAGCCAATGGCAAAAATGCACCTCAGAAACACGGCCTTATTCCCCTTTCCCCTTAACCTATGCCCAAACTGCTATTTTGACACAAAATTAGACCTTCCCAGCAGGGCTCCCAGACCCCTAAACCCACTCCCAAAAATCTAGAACACCCCCAAATAGCTTCCCAAAAACACGCAATACAGCTACCTTGCAGGGAGCCAATGTAAGCCAATGGCAAAAATGCTCCTCAGAAACAAGGCCTTATTCCCCTTTCCCCTCAGCCTACGCCCAAACTGCTATTTTGAGACAAAATTAGACCTTCCCAGCAGTGCTTTCAGACCACTAAACCCACTCCCAAAATCTAGAACACCCCCAGATAGCTTATCAAAACACGCAATACAGGTAACTTGCAGGCCACTAATGTAAGCCAATGGCAAAAAAGCACCTCAGAAACAGGCCCTAATTCCCCTTTCCCCTCAACCTATGACCAAAGTGCTATTTTGACACAAAATTAGACCTTCCCAGCAGTGCTCCCAGACCCCTAAACCCACTCCCAGAAATCTAGAACACACCCAAATAGCTTCCCAAAAACTCGCAATACAGCTACTTTGCAGGCCAACAATGTAAGCCAATGGCAAAAATGCACCTCAGAAACACGGCCTTATTCCCCTTTCCCCTTAACCTACGCCCAAACTGCTATTTTGACACAAAATTAGACCTTCCCAGCAGGGCTCCCAGACCCCTAAACCCACTCCCAAAAATCTAGAACACCCCCAAATAGCTTCCCAAAAACACGCAATACAGCTACCTTGAAGGGTGCCAATGTAAGCCAACGGCAAAAATGCACCTCAGAAACAAGGCCTAATTACCCTTTCCCCTCAACCTTCAGCAAAACTGCTATTTTGACACAAAATTAGAGCTTCCCAGCAGTGCTTCCAGACCCCTAAACCCACTCCCAAAATCTAGAACACCCCTAAATAGCTTCCCAAAAACACGCAATACAGCTGCCTTGTAGGCCGCCTATGTAAGCCAATGGCAAAAATGCACCTCAGACACAGGGCCTAATTCCACTTTCCCCTCAACCTACGCCCAAACTGCTATTTTGACACAGAATTAGACCTTCCCAGCAGTTCTCCCAGACCCCTAAACCCACTCCCAACAATCTAGAACACCCCTAAATAGCTTCCCAAAAACACGCAATGCAGGTACCTTGCAGGCCGCCAATGTAAGCCAATGGCAAAAATGCACCTCAGAAACAGGGGCTAATTCTCCTTTTCCCTCAACCTACGCCCAAACTGCTATTTTGACACAAAATTAGACCTTCCCAGCAGTGCTCCCAGGCCCCTAAACCCACTCCCAACAATCTAGAACACCCCCAAATTGCCCACCAAAAATATGCAATACTGCTACCTTGCAGGCCGCCAATGTAAGCCAATGGCAAAAATGCACCTCAGAAACAAGGCCTAATTCCCCTTTCCCCTCAACCTACGCCCAAACAGCTATTTTGACACAAAATTAGACCTTCCCAGCAGTGCTACCAGACCCCTAAACCCACTCCCAAAAATCTAGAACACCCCCAAATTGCCCACCAAAGATACGCAATACTGCTACCTTGCAGGCCGCCAATGTAAGCCAATTGCAAAAATGCACCTCAGAAACAAGGCCTAATTCCCCTTTCCCCTCAATTTACGCCCAAATTGCTATTTTGACACAAAATGAGACCTTCCCAGCAGTGCTCCTAGGCCCCTAAACCCACTCCCAACAATCTAGAACACCCAAAAATAGCTACTCAAAAACACGCAATACAGCTACCTTGCAGGCCGCCAGTGTAAGCCAATGGCAAAAATGCACCTCAGAAACAGGTCCTATATCCCCTTTCCCCTCAATTTACGCCCAAATTGCTATTTTGACACAAAATTAGACCTTCCCAGCAGTGCTCCCAGACCCCTAAACCCACTCCCAGAAATCTAGAACACCCCTAAATAGCTTCCCAATAACACGCAATACAGCTACTTTGCAGGCCGACAATGTAAGCCAATGGTCAAAATGCACCTCAGAAACAGGGACTAATTCCCTTTTCCCCTCAACCTTCAACCAAACTGCTATTTTGAGACAAGATTAGACCTTCCCAGCAGTACTCCCAGACCCCTAAACCCACTCCCAAATATCTAGAACACCCCCAAACTGCTTCCCAAAACACGCAATACAGCTGCCTTGCAGGCCGCCTATGTAAGCCAATGGCAAAAATGCACCTCAGAAACAGGGCCTAATTCCCCTTTCCCCTTAACCTACGCCCAAACTGCTATTTTGACACAAAATAAGACCTTCCCAGCAGTGCTCCCAGACCCCTAAACCCACTCCCAATAATCTAGAACACACCCAAATAGCTTCCCAAAAACACGCAATACAGCTACCTTGCAGGCCGCCAATGTATTCAATGTCAAAAATGCGCCTCAGAAACAGGGCCTAATTCCCCTTTCCTCTCAAGTTACGACCAAACTGCTATTTTGACACAAAATTAGACCTTCCCGGCTGTGCTCACAGACCCCTAAACCCTCTCCCAGAAATGTAGAACACCCACAAATAGCTTCCCAAAAACATGCAATACAGCTACCTTGCACGCCACCAATGTAAGCCAATGGCAAAAAAGCACCTCAGAAACAGGCCCTAATTCCCCTTTCCCCTCAACCTACGACCAAAGTGCTATTTTGACACAAAATTAGACCTTCCCAGCAGTGCTCCCAGACCCCTAAACCCACTCCCAAAAATCTAGAACACACCCAAATAGCTTCCCAAAAACACGCAATACAGCTACCTTGCAGGCCACCAATGTAAGCCAATGGCAAAAATGCACCTCAGAAACAGTGGCTAATTCCCCTTTCCCCTCAACCTACGACCAAACTGCTATTTAGGCACAACATTAGACCTTCCCAGCAGCTCTCCCAGACCCCTAAACCAACTCCCAAAAATCTAGAACACCCCCAAATAGCTTCTCAAAAACACGTAATACTGCTACCTTGCAGGCCGCCAATGTAAGCCAATGGCAAAAAGCACCTCATAAACAGGCCCTAATTCCCCTTTCCCCTCAACCTACGACCAAACTGCTATTTTGACACAAAATTAGACCTTCCCAGCAGTGCTCCTAGGCCCCTAAACCCACTCCCAATAATCTAGAACACACCCAAATAGCTTCCCAAAAACACGCAATACAGCTACCTTGCAGGCCGCCAATGTATTCAATGTCAAAAATGCGCCTCAGAAACAGGGCCTAATTCCCCTTTCCTCTCAAGTTACGACCAAACTGCTATTTTGACACAAAATTAGACCTTCCCGGCTGTGCTCACAGACCCCTAAACCCTCTCCCAGAAATGTAGAACACCCACAAATAGCTTCCCAAAAACATGCAATACAGCTACCTTGCACGCCACCAATGTAAGCCAATGGCAAAAAAGCACCTCAGAAACAGGCCCTTATTCCCCTTTCCCCTCAACCTACGACCAAAGTGCTATTTTGACACAAAATTAGACCTTCCCAGCAGTGCTCCCAGACCCCTAAACCCACTCCCAAAAATCTAGAACACACCCAAATAGCTTCCCAAAAACACGCAATACAGCTACCTTGCAGGCCACCAATGTAAGCCAATGGCAAAAATGCACCTCAGAAACAGTGGCTAATTCCCCTTTCCCCTCAACCTACGACCAAACTGCTATTTAGGCACAACATTAGACCTTCCCAGCAGCTCTCCCAGACCCCTAAACCAACTCCCAAAAATCTAGAACACCCCCAAATAGCTTCTCAAAAACACGTAATACTGCTACCTTGCAGGCCGCCAATGTAAGCCAATGGCAAAAAGCACCTCATAAACAGGCCCTAATTCCCCTTTCCCCTCAACCTACGACCAAACTGCTATTTTGACACAAAATTAGACCTTCCCAGCAGTGCTCCTAGGCCCCTAAACCCACTCCCAACAATCTAGAACACCCAAAAATAGCTACTCAAAAACACGCAAAACAGCTACCTTGCAGGCCGCCAATGTAAGCCAATGGCAAAAATGCACCTCAGAAACAGGGCCTAATTCCCCTTTCCTCTCAACCTACACCCAAACTGCTATTTTGAGACAAAATTAGACCTTCCCAGCAGTGGTCCCAGGCCCCTAAACCCACTCCCAACAATCTAGAACACCCCCAAATTGCCCACCAAAAATACGCAATACTGCTACCTTGCAGGCCGCCAATTTAAGCCAATGGCAAAAATGCACCTCAGAAACAAGGCCTAATTCCCCTTTCCCCTCAACCTACGCCCGAACAGCTATTTTGACACAAAATTAGACCTTCTCAGCAGTGCTACCAGACCCCTAAACCCACTCCCAAAAATCAAGAACACCCCTAAATAGCTTCCCAAAAACACGCAATACTGCTACCTTGTAGGGCGCCAATGTAAGCCAATGGCAAAAATGCACCTCAGAAACAGGGCCTAATTCCCCTTTCCCCTCAATGTACGCCAAAATTACTATTTTGACACAAAATTAGACCTTCCCAGCAGTGCTCCCAAACCTCTAAACCCACTCCCAGAAATGTAGAACACCCACAAATAGCTTCCCAAAAACATGCAATACAGCTACCTTGCGCGCCACCAATGTAAGCCAATGGCAAAAAAGCACCTCAGAAACAGGCCCTAATTCCCCTTTCCCCTCAACCTACGACCAAAGTGCTATTTTGACACAAAATTAGACCTTCCCAGCAG
Organism: Lissotriton vulgaris; assembly: GCF_964263255.1. Classification (NCBI taxonomy): domain Eukaryota; kingdom Metazoa; phylum Chordata; class Amphibia; order Caudata; family Salamandridae; genus Lissotriton; species Lissotriton vulgaris. The sequence continues at coordinate 104,574 of NW_028248795.1, read as the reverse complement.
TGCTCCCAGACCCCTAAACCCACTCCCAAAAATCTAGAACACCCCCAAATAGCTTCCCAAAAACACGCAATACAGCTACCTTGCAGGCCGCCAATGTAAGCCAATGGCAAAAAGCACCTCATAAACAGGCCCTAATTCCCCTTTCCCCTCAACCTACGACCAAACTGCTATTTTGACACAAAATTAGAACTTCCCAGCAGTGCTCCTAGGCCCCTAAACCCACTCCCAAAAATCTAGAACACCCCCAAATAGCTTCCCAAAAACACGCAATACAGCTACCTTGCAGGCCGCCAATGTAAGCCACTGGCAAAAATGCACCTCAGAAACAGGGCCTAATTCCCCTTTCCTCTCAACCTACACCCAAACTGCTATTTTGAGACAAAATTAGACCTTCCCAGCAGTGCTCCCAGGCCCCTAAACCCACTCCCAACAATCTAGAACACCCCCAAATTGCCCACCAAAAATACGAAATACTGCTATCTTGCAGGCCGCCAATGTAAGCCAATGGCAAAAATGCACCTCAGAAACAGGGCTTAATTCCCCTTTCCCCTCAACCTACGCCCAAACTGCTATTTTGTCACAAAATTAGACCTTCCCAGCAGTGCTCTCAGACCCCTAAACCCACTCCCAACAATCTAGAACACCCCCAAATAGCTTCTCAAAAACACGCAATACAGGTACCTTGCAAGCCGCCAATGTAAGCCAATGACAAAAATGCACCTCAGAAACAGGGCCTAATTCCCCTTTCTCCTCAACTTACGCCCAAACTGCTATTTTGACACAAAATTAGACCTTCCCAGCAGTGCTCCTAGGCCCCTAAACCCACTCCCAAAAATCTAGAACACCCCCAAATAGCTTCCCAAAAACACGCAATACAGCTACCTTGCAGGCCGCCAATGTAAGCCACTGGCAAAAATGCACCTCAGAAACAGGGCCTAATTCCCCTTTCCTCTCAACCTACACCCAAACTGCTATTTTGAGACAAAATTAGACCTTCCCAGCAGTGCTCCCAGGCCCCTAAACCCACTCCCAACAATCTAGAACACCCCCAAATTGCCCACCAAAAATACGAAATACTGCTATCTTGCAGGCCGCCAATGTAAGCCAATGGCAAAAATGCACCTCAGAAACAGGGCTTAATTCCCCTTTCCCCTCAACCTACGCCCACACTGCTATTTTGTCACAAAATTAGACCTTCCCAGCAGTGCTCTCAGACCCCTAAACCCACTCCCAACAATCTAGAACACCCCCAAATAGCTTCTCAAAAACACGCAATACAGGTACCTTGCAAGCCGCCAATGTAAGCCAATGACAAAAATGCACCTCAGAAACAGGGCCTAATTCCCCTTTCTCCTCAACTTACGCCCAAACTGCTATTTTGACACAAAATTAGACCTTCCCAGCAGTGCCCCCAGACCCCTAAACCCACTCCCAGAAATCTAGAACACCCATAAATAGCTTCCCAAAAACACGCAATACAGCTACTTTGCAGGCCGCCAATGTAAGCCAATGGTCAAAATGCACCTCAGAAACAGGGACTAATTCCCTTTTCCCCTCAACCTTCAATCAAACTGCTATTTTGAGACAAGATTAGACCTTCCCAGCAGTACTCCCAGACCCCTAAACCCACTCCAAAAATCTAGAACACCCACAAACAGCTTCCCAAAACACGCAATACAGCTGCCTTGCAGGCCGCCTATGTAAGCCAATGGCAAAAATGCACCTCAGAAACAGGGCCTAATTCCCCTTTCCCCTTAACCTACGCCCAAACTGCTATTTTGACACAAAATTAGACCTTCCCAGCAGTGCTCCCAGACCCCTAAACCCACTCCCAAAAATCTAGAACACCCCCAAATAGCTTCCCAAAAACACGCAATACAGCTACCTTGTAGGCCGCCAATGTATACAATGGCAAAGAAACAGGGCCTAATTCCCCTTTCCTCTCAACCTACGACCAAACTGCTATTTTGACACGAAATTAGACCTTCCCAGCAGTGCTCCCAGACCCCTAAACCCACTCCCAACAATCTAGACCACCCCCAAATTGCTCACCAAAAACACGCAATACTGATACCTTGCAGGCCGCCAATGTAAGCCAATGGAAAAAATGCACCTCAGAAACAAGGCCTACTTCCCCTTTCCCCTCAACTTACGCCCAAATTGCTATTTTGACACAAAATTAGACCTTCCCAGCAGTGCCCCCAGACCCCTAAACCCACTCTCAGAAATCTAGAACACCCCTAAATAGCTTCACAAAAACACGCAATACAGCTACTTTGCAGGCTGCCAATGTAAGCCAATGGTCAGAATGCACCTCAGAAACAGGGACTAATTCCCTTTTCCCCTCAACCTTCAATCAAACTGCTATTTTGAGACAAGATTAGACCTTCCCAGCAGTACTCCCAGACCCCTAAACCCACTCCAAAAATCTAGAACACCCCCAAACAGCTTCCCAAAACACACAATACAGCTGCCTTGCAGGCCGCCTATGTAAGCCAATGGCAAAAATGCACCTCAGAAACAGGGCTTAATTCCCCTTTCCCCTCAACCTATGCCCAAACTGCTATTTTGTCACAAAATTAGACCTTCCCAGCAGTGCTCTCAGACCCCTAAACCCACTCCCAACAATCTAGAACACCCCCAAATAGCTTCTCAAAAACACGCAATACAGGTACCTTGCAGGCCGCCAATGTAAGCCAATGGCAAAAATGCACCTCAGAAACAGGGCCTAATTCCCCTTTCCCCTCAACTTACGCCGAAATTGCTATTTTGACACAAAATTAGACCTTCCCAGCAGTGCCCCCAGACCCCTAAACCCACTCCCAGAAATCTATAACACCCCTAAATAGCTTCCCAAAAACACGCAATACAGCTACTTTGCAGGCCGCCAATGTAAGCCAATGGTCAAAATGCACCTCAGAAACAGGGACTAATTCCCTTTTCCCCTCAACCTTCAATCAAACTGCTATTTTGAGACAAGATTAGACCTTCCCAGCAGTACTCCCAGACCCCTAAACCCACTCCAAAAATCTAGAACACCCCCAAACAGCTTCCCAAAACACGCAATACAGCTGCCTTGCAGGCCGCCTATGTAAGCCAATGGCAAAAATGCACCTCAGAAACAGGGCTTAATTCCCCTTTCCCCTCAACCTACGCCCAAACTGCTATTTTGTCACAAAATTAGACCTTCCCAGCAGTGCTCTCAGACCCCTAAACCCACTCCCAACAATCTAGAACACCCCCAAATAGCTTCTCAAAAACACGCAATACAGGTACCTTGCAGGCCGCCAATGTAAGCCAATGGCAAAAATGCACCTCAGAAACAGGGCCTAATTCCCCTTTCCCCTCAACTTACGCCCAAATTGCTATTTTGACACAAAATTAGACCTTCCCAGCAGTGCCCCCAGACCCCTAAACCCACTCTCAGAAATCTAGAACACCCCTAAATAGCTTCCCAAAAACACGCAATACAGCTACTTTGCAGGCTGCCAATGTAAGCCAATGGTCAGAATGCACCTCAGAAACAGGGACTAATTCCCTTTTACCCTCAACCTTCAATCAAACTGCTATTTTGAGACAAGATTAGACCTTCCCAGCAGTACTCCCAGACCCCTAAACCCACTCCAAAAATCTAGAACACCCCCAAACAGCTTCCCAAAACACGCAATACAGCTGCCTTGCAGGCCGCCTATGTAAGCCAACGGCAAAAATGCACCTCAGAAACAGGGCTTAATTCCCCTTTCCCCTCAACTCACGCCCAAACTGCTATTTTGTCACAAAATTAGACCTTCCCAGCAGTGCTCTCAGACCCCTAAACCCACTCCCAACAATCTAGAACACCCCCAAATAGCTTCTCAAAAACACGCAATACAGGTACCTTGCAGGCCGCCAATGTAAGCCAATGACAAAAATGCACCTCAGAAACAGGGCCTAATTCCCCTTTCCACTCAACCTACGACCAAACTGCTATTTTGACACGAAATTAGACCTTCCCAGCAGTGCTCCCAGACCCCTAAACCCACTCCCAACAATCTAGAACACCCCCAAATTGCTCACCAAAAACACGCAATACTGCTACCTTGCAGGCCGCCAATGTAAGCCAATGGCAACAATGCACCTCAGAAACAAGGCCTAATTCCCCTTTCCCCTCAACCTAGGCCCAAACTGCTATTTTGACACAAAATTAGACCTTCCCAGCAGTGCTCCCAGGCCCCTAAACCCACTTCCAACAATCTAGAACACCCCCAAATTGCCCACCAAAAACACGCAATACAGCTACCTTGCAGGCCGCCAATGTAAGCCAATGGAAAAAATGCACCTCAGAAACAAGGCCTAATTCCCCTTTCCCGGCAACCTACGCCCAAACTGCTAGTTTGACACAAAATGAGATCTTCCCAGCAGTGCTCTCACACCCCTAAACCCTCTCCCAGAAATCTAGAACACCCCTAAATAGCTTCCCAAAAACACGCAATACTGCTACCTTGCAGGCCGCCAATGTATCCAATGGCGGAAATGCACCTCAGAAACAGGGACTAATTCCCTTTTCCCCTCAACCTATAACCAAACTGCTATTTTGAGACAAAATTAGACCTTCCCAGCAGTGCTCCCAGACCCCTAAACCCACTCCCAAAAATCTAGAACACCCCCAAACAGCTTGCCAAAACACGCAATACAGTTGTCTTGCAGGCCGCCATTGTAAGCCAATGGCAAAAATGCACCTCAGAAACAGGGACTAATTCCCCTTTCCCCTCAACCTATGACCAAACTGCTATTTAGGCACAACATTAGACCTTCCCAGCAGTTCTCCCAGACCCCTAAACCCACTCCCAAAAATCTAGAACAACCCCAAATAGCTTCCAAAAACACGCAATACAGCTACCTTGCAGGCCGTCAATATAAGCCAATGGCAAAAATGCACCTCAGAATCAGGGCCTAATTCTCCTTTCCCCTCAACCTACGCCCGAACTGCTATTTTGAGACATAATTAGACCTTCCCAGCAGTGCTCCCAGGCCCCTAAACCCACTCCCAAAAATCTAGAACACCCCCAAACAGCTTGCCAAAACACGCAATACAGCTGTCTTGCAGGCCGCCATTGTAAGCCAATGGCAAAAATGCACCTCAGAAACAGGGACTAATTCCCCTTTCCCCTCAACCTTTGACCAAACTGCTATTTAGGCACAACATTAGACCTTCCCAGCAGTTCTCCCAGACCCCTAAACCCACTCCCAAAAATCTAGAACAACCCCAAATAGCTTCCAAAAACACGCAATACAGCTACCTTGCAGGCCGCCAATGTAAGCCAATGGCAAAAATGCACCTCAGAAACAAGGCCTAATTCCCCTTTCCCCTCAACCTACGCCCAAACTGCTATTTTGACACAAAATTAGACCTTCCCAGCAGTGCTCCCAGACCCCTAAACCCTCTCCCAGAAATCTAGAACACCCACAAATAGCTTCCCAAAAACATGCAATGCAGCTACCTTGCAGGCCGCCAATGTAAGCCAATGGCAAAAATGCACCTCAGAAACAGGGCCTAATTCCACTTTCCCCTCAACCTTGAATCAAACTGCTATTTTGAGACAAGATTAGACCTTCCCAGCAGTACTCCCAGACCCCTAAACCCACTCAAAAAATCTAGAACACTCCCAAACAGCTTGCCAAAACACGCAATACAGCTGCCTTGCAGGCCGACAATGTAAGCCAATGGTCAAAATGCACCTCAGAAACAGGGTCTAATTCCCCTTTCCCCTCAAACTACGCCCAAACTGCTATTTAGGCACAACATTAGACCTTCCCAGCAGTGCTCCCAGACCCCTAAACCCACTCCCAACAATCTAGAACTCCCCCAAATAGCTTCTCAAAAACACGCAATACAGCTCTCTTGCAGGCCGCCAATGTAAGCCAATGGCAAAAATGCACCTCAGAAACAAGGCCTAATTCCCCTTTCCCCTCAACCTAGGCCCAAACTGCTATTTTGACACAAAATTAGACCTTCCCAGCAGTGCTCCCAGGCCCCTAAACCCACTCCCAACAATCTAGAACACCCCCAAATTGCCCACCAAAAACACGCAATACAGCTACCTTGCAGGCCGCCAATGTAAGCCAATGGAAAAAATGCACCTCAGAAACAAGGCCTAATTCCCCTTTCCCGGCAACCTACGCCCAAACTGCTAGTTTGACACAAAATGAGATCTTCCCAGCAGTGCTCTCACACCCCTAAACCCTCTCCCAGAAATCTAGAACACCCCTAAATAGCTTCCCAAAAACACGCAATACTGCTACCTTGCAGGCCGCCAATGTATCCAATGGCGGAAATGCACCTCAGAAACAGGGACTAATTCCCTTTTCCCCTCAACCTATAACCAAACTGCTATTTTGAGACAAAATTAGACCTTCCCAGCAGTGCTCCCAGACCCCTAAACCCACTCCCAAAAATCTAGAACACCCCCAAACAGCTTGCCAAAACACGCAATACAGTTGTCTTGCAGGCCGCCATTGTAAGCCAATGGCAAAAATGCACCTCAGAAACAGGGACTAATTCCCCTTTCCCCTCAACCTATGACCAAACTGCTATTTAGGCACAACATTAGACCTTCCCAGCAGTTCTCCCAGACCCCTAAACCCACTCCCAAAAATCTAGAACAACCCCAAATAGCTTCCAAAAACACGCAATACAGCTACCTTGCAGGCCGTCAATATAAGCCAATGGCAAAAATGCACCTCAGAATCAGGGCCTAATTCTCCTTTCCCCTCAACCTACGCCCGAACTGCTATTTTGAGACATAATTAGACCTTCCCAGCAGTGCTCCCAGGCCCCTAAACCCACTCCCAAAAATCTAGAACACCCCCAAACAGCTTGCCAAAACACGCAATACAGCTGTCTTGCAGGCCGCCATTGTAAGCCAATGGCAAAAATGCACCTCAGAAACAGGGACTAATTCCCCTTTCCCCTCAACCTATGACCAAACTGCTATTTAGGCACAACATTAGACATTCCCAGCAGTTCTCCCAGACCCCTAAACCCACTCCCAAAAATCTAGAACAACCCCAAATAGCTTCCAAAAACACGCAATACAGCTACCTTGCAGGCCGCCAATGTAAGCCAATGGCAAAAATGCACCTCAGAAACAAGGCCTAATTCCCCTTTCCCCTCAACCTACGCCCAAACTGCTATTTTGACACAAAATTAGACCTTCCCAGCAGTGCTCCCAGACCCCTAAACCCTCTCCCAGAAATCTAGAACACCCACAAATAGCTTCCCAAAAACATGCAATGCAGCTACCTTGCAGGCCGCCAATGTAAGCCAATGGCAAAAATGCACCTCAGAAACAGGGCCTAATTCCACTTTCCCCTCAACCTTGAATCAAACTGCTATTTTGAGACAAGATTAGACCTTCCCAGCAGTACTCCCAGACCCCTAAACCCACTCAAAAAGTCTAGAACACTCCCAAACAGCTTGCCAAAACACGCAATACAGCTGCCTTGCAGGCCGACAATGTAAGCCAATGGTCAAAATGCACCTCAGAAACAGGGTCTAATTCCCCTTTCCCCTCAACCTACGCCCAAACTGCTATTTAGGCACAACATTAGACCTTCCCAGCAGTGCTCCCAGACCCCTAAACCCACTCCCAACAATCTAGAACTCCCCCAAATAGCTTCTCAAAAACACGCAATACAGCTCTCTTGCAGGCCGCCAATGTAAGCCAATGGCAAAAATGCACCTCAGAAACAAGGCCTAATTCCCCTTTCCCCTCAACCTAGGCCCAAACTGCTATTTTGACACAAAATTAGACCTTCCCAGCAGTGCTCCCAGGCCCCTAAACCCACTCCCAACAATCTAGAACACCCCCAAATTGCCCACCAAAAACACGCAATACAGCTACCTTGCAGGCCGCCAATGTAAGCCAATGGAAAAAATGCACCTCAGAAACAAGGCCTAATTCCCCTTTCCCGGCAACCTACGCCCAAACTGCTAGTTTGACACAAAATGAGATCTTCCCAGCAGTGCTCTCACACCCCTAAACCCTCTCCCAGAAATCTAGAACACCCCTAAATAGCTTCCCAAAAACACGCAATACTGCTACCTTGCAGGCCGCCAATGTATCCAATGGCGGAAATGCACCTCAGAAACAGGGACTAATTCCCTTTTCCCCTCAACCTATAACCAAACTGCTATTTTGAGACAAAATTAGACCTTCCCAGCAGTGCTCCCAGACCCCTAAACCCACTCCCAAAAATCTAGAACACCCCCAAACAGCTTGCCAAAACACGCAATACAGTTGTCTTGCAGGCCGCCATTGTAAGCCAATGGCAAAAATGCACCTCAGAAACAGGGACTAATTCCCCTTTCCCCTCAACCTATGACCAAACTGCTATTTAGGCACAACATTAGACCTTCCCAGCAGTTCTCCCAGACCCCTAAACCCACTCCCAAAAATCTAGAACAACCCCAAATAGCTTCCAAAAACACGCAATACAGCTACCTTGCAGGCCGTCAATATAAGCCAATGGCAAAAATGCACCTCAGAATCAGGGCCTAATTCTCCTTTCCCCTCAACCTACGCCCGAACTGCTATTTTGAGACATAATTAGACCTTCCCAGCAGTGCTCCCAGGCCCCTAAACCCACTCCCAAAAATCTAGAACACCCCCAAACAGCTTGCCAAAACACGCAATACAGCTGTCTTGCAGGCCGCCATTGTAAGCCAATGGCAAAAATGCACCTCAGAAACAGGGACTAATTCCCCTTTCCCCTCAACCTATGACCAAACTGCTATTTAGGCACAACATTAGACCTTCCCAGCAGTTCTCCCAGACCCCTAAACCCACTCCCAAAAATCTAGAACAACCCCAAATAGCTTCCAAAAACACGCAATACAGCTACCTTGCAGGCCGCCAATGTAAGCCAATGGCAAAAATGCACCTCAGAAACAAGGCCTAATTCCCCTTTCCCCTCAACCTACGCCCAAACTGCTATTTTGACACAAAATTAGACCTTCCCAGCAGTGCTCCCAGACCCCTAAACCCTCTCCCAGAAATCTAGAACACCCACAAATAGCTTCCCAAAAACATGCAATGCAGCTACCTTGCAGGCCGCCAATGTAAGCCAATGGCAAAAATGCACCTCAGAAACAGGGCCTAATTCCACTTTCCCCTCAACCTTGAATCAAACTGCTATTTTGAGACAAGATTAGACCTTCCCAGCAGTACTCCCAGACCCCTAAACCCACTCAAAAAATCTAGAACACTCCCAAACAGCTTGCCAAAACACGCAATACAGCTGCCTTGCAGGCCGACAATGTAAGCCAATGGTCAAAATGCACCTCAGAAACAGGGTCTAATTCCCCTTTCCCCTCAACCTACGCCCAAACTGCTATTTAGGCACAACATTAGACCTTCCCAGCAGTGCTCCCAGACCCCTAAACCCACTCCCAACAATCTAGAACTCCCCCAAATAGCTTCTCAAAAACACGCAATACAGCTCTCTTGCAGGCCGCCAATGTAAGCCAATGGCAAAAATGCACCTCAGAAACAGGGCCTAATTCCCCTTTCCCTCAACTTACGCCCAAATTGTTATTTTGACACACAATTAGACATTCCCAGCAGTACCCCCAGACCCCTAAACCCACTCCCAGAAATCTAGAACACCCCTAAATAGCTTCCCAAAAACACGCAATACAGCTACCTTGCACGCCACCAATGTAAGCCAATGACAAGAATGCACCTCAGAAACAGGGGCTAATTCCCCTCTCCCCTCAACCTACGACCAAACTGCTATTTTGACACAAAATTAGACCTTCCCAGCAGTGATCCCAGACCCCTAAACCAACTCCCAACAATCTAGAACATCCCCAAATAGCTTCCCAAAAACACGCAATACAGCTACCTTGCAGGCCGCCAATGTAAGCTAAAGGCAGAAAAGCTCCTCAGAAACAGGCCCTAATTCCCCTTTTCCCTCAACCTACGACCAAACTGCTATTTTGACACACAATTAGACCTTCCCAGCAGTGCTCCCAGGCCCCTAAACCCACTCCCAACAATCTAGAACACCCCCAAATAGCTTCTTAAAAACACGCAATACAGCTACCTTGCAGGCCGCCAATGTAAGCCAAAAGCAAAAATGCACCTCAGAAACAGGGCCTAATTCCCCTTTCCCCTCAGCCTACGCCCAAACTGCTATTTTGAGACAAAATTAGACCTTCCCAGCAGTGCTTTCAGCCCCCTAAACCCACTCCCAAAATCTAGAACACCCCTAGATAGCTTATCAAAACAGGCAATACAGGTAACTTGCAGGCCGCCAATGGCAAAAATGCACCTCAGAAACAGGGCCTTATTCCCCTTTCTCCTCAACTTATGCCCAAACTGCTATTTTGACACAAAATTAGAACTTCCCAGCAGTGCTCCCAGACCCCTACACCCACTCCCAGAAATCTAGAACACCCCTAAACAGCTTCCCAAAAACACGCAATACAGCTGCCTTGCAGGCCGCCTATGTAAGCCAATGGCAAAAATGCACCTCAGAAACAGGGCCTAATTCCACTTTCCCCTCAACCTACGCCCAAACTGCTATTTTGACACAAAATTAGACCTTCCCAGCAGTTCTCCCAGACCCCTAAACCCACTCCCAACAATCTAGAACACCCCCAAATAGCTTCTCAAAAACAAGCAATACAGCTACTTTGCAGGCCGCCAATGTAAGCTAATGGTCAAAATGCACCTCAGAAACAGGGACTAATTCCCTTTTCCCCTCAACCTTCAATCAAACTGCTATTTTGAGACAAGATTAGACCTTCCCAGCAGTACTCCCAGACCCCTAAACCCACTCAAAAAATCTAGAACACTCCCAAACAGCTTCCCAAAACACGCAATACAGCTGCCTTGCAGGCCGCCTATGTAAGCCAATGGCAAAAATGCACCTCAGAAACAGGGCCTAATTCCCCTTTCCCCTCAACCTACGCCCAAACTGCTATTTAGGCACAACATTAGACTTTCCCAGCAGTGCTCCCAGACCCCTAAACCCACTCCCAACAATCTAGAACGCCCCCAAATAGCTTCTCAAAAACACGCAATACAGCTACCTTGCAGGCCGCCAATGTAAGCCAATGGCAAAACTGCACCTCAGAAACAGGGCCTAATTCCCCTTTCCCCTCAACTTACGCCCAAATTGCTATTTTGACACACAATTAGACCTTCCCAGCAGTGCCCCCAGACCCCTAAACCCACTCCCAGAAATCTAGAACACCCCTAAATAGCTTCCCAAAAACACGCAATACAGCTACCTTGCACGCCACCAATGTAAGCCAATGACAAAAATGCACCTCAGAAACAGGGGCTAATTCCCCTCTCCCCTCAACCTACGACCAAACTGCTATTTTGACAAAAAATTAGACCTTCCCAGCAGTGCTCCCAGACCCCTAAACCAACTCCCAACAATCTAGAACACCCCCAAATAGCTTCCCAAAAACACGCAATACAGCTACCTTGCAGGCCGCCAATGTAAGCTAAAGGCAAAAAAGCACCTCAGAAACAGGCCCTAATTCCCCTTTTCCCTCAACCTACGACCAAACTGCTATTTTGACACACAATTAGACCTCCCCAGCAGTGCTCCCAGGCCCCTAAACCCACTCCCAACAATCTAGAACACCCCCAAATAGCTTCTTAAAAACACGCAATACAGCTACCTTGCAGGCCGCCAATGTAAGCCAAAAGCAAAAATGCACCTCAGAAACAGGGCCTAATTCCCCTTTCCCCTCAGCCTACGCCCAAACTGCTATTTTGAGACAAAATTAGACCTTCCCAGCAGTGCTTTCAGCCCCCTAAACCCACTCCCAAAATCTAGAACACCCCTAGATAGCTTATCAAAACACGCAATACAGGTAACTTGCAGGCCGCCAATGTAAGCCAATGGCAAAAATGCACCTCAGAAACAGGGCCTTATTCCCCTTTCTCCTCAACTTACGCCCAAACTGCTATTTTGACACAAAATTAGAACTTCCCAGCAGTGCTCCCAGACCCCTACACCCACTCCCAGAAATCTAGAACACCCCTAAACAGCTTCCCAAAAACACGCAATACAGCTGCCTTGCAGGCCGCCTATGTAAGCCAATGGCAAAAATGCACTTCAGAAACAGGGCCTAATTCCACTTTCCCCTCAACCTACGCCCAAACTGCTATTTTGACACAAAATTAGACCTTCCCAGCAGTTCTCCCAGACCCCTAAACCCACTCCCAACAATCTAGAACACCCCCAAATAGCTTCTCAAAAACAAGCAATACAGCTACTTTGCAGGCCGCCAATGTAAGCCAATGGTCAAAATGCACCTCAGAAACAGGGACTAATTCCCTTTTCCCCTCAACCTTCAATCAAACTGCTATTTTGAGACAAGATTAGACCTTCCCAGCTGTACTCCCAGACCCCTAAACCCACTCAAAAAATCTAGAACACTGCCAAACAGCTTCCCAAAACACGCAATACAGCTGCCTTGCAGGCCGCCTATGTAAGCCAATGGCAAAAATGCACCTCAGAAACAGGGCCTAATTCCCCTTTCCCCTTAACCTACGCCCAAACTGCTATTTTGACACAAAATTAGACCTTCCCAGCAGTGCTCTCAGACCCCTAAACCCACTCCCAACAATCTAGAACACCCCCAAATAGCTTCCCAAAAACACGCAATACAGCTACCTTGCAGGGCGCCAATGTAAGCCAATGGCAAAAATGCACCTCAGAAACAAGGCCTAATTCCCCTTTCCCCTCAACTTTCACCAAAACTGCTATTTTGACACAAAATTAGAGCTTCCCAGCAGTGCTTCCAGACCCCTAAACCCACTCCCAAAATCTAGAACACCTCCAGATAGCTTATCAAAAACACGCAATACAGGTAACTTGCAGGCCGCCAATGTAAGCCAATGGCAAAAAAGCACCTCAGAAACAGGCCCTAATTCCCCTTTCCCCTCAACCTATGACCAAAGTGCTATTTTGACACAAAATTAGACCTTCCCAGCAGTGCTCCCAGACCCCTAAACCCACTCCCAGAAATCTAGAACACACCCAAATAGCTTCCCAAAAACTCGCAATACAGCTACTTTGCAGGCCAACAATGTAAGCCAATGGCAAAAATGCACCTCAGAAACACGGCCTTATTCCCCTTTCCCCTTAACCTACGCCCAAACTGCTATTTTGACACAAAATTAGACCTTCCCAGCAGGGCTCCCAGACCCCTAAACCCACTCCCAAAAATCTAGAACACCCCCAAATAGCTTCCCAAAAACACGCAATACAGCTACCTTGCAGGGAGCCAATGTAAGCCAATGGCAAAAATGCTCCTCAGAAACAAGGCCTTATTCCCCTTTCCCCTCAGCCTACGCCCAAACTGCTATTTTGAGACAAAATTAGACCTTCCCAGCAGTGCTTTCAGACCACTAAACCCACTCCCAAAATCTAGAACACCCCCAGATAGCTTATCAAAACACGCAATACAGGTAACTTGCAGGCCACTAATGTAAGCCAATGGCAAAAAAGCACCTCAGAAACAGGCCCTAATTCCCCTTTCCCCTCAACCTATGACCAAAGTGCTATTTTGACACAAAATTAGACCTTCCCAGCAGTGCTCCCAGACCCCTAAACCCACTCCCAGAAATCTAGAACACACCCAAATAGCTTCCCAAAAACTCGCAATACAGCTACTTTGCAGGCCAACAATGTAAGCCAATGGCAAAAATGCACCTCAGAAACACGGCCTTATTCCCCTTTCCCCTTAACCTACGCCCAAACTGCTATTTTGACACAAAATTAGACCTTCCCAGCAGGGCTCCCAGACCCCTAAACCCACTCCCAAAAATCTAGAACACCCCCAAATAGCTTCCCAAAAACACGCAATACAGCTACCTTGAAGGGTGCCAATGTAAGCCAACGGCAAAAATGCACCTCAGAAACAAGGCCTAATTACCCTTTCCCCTCAACCTTCAGCAAAACTGCTATTTTGACACAAAATTAGAGCTTCCCAGCAGTGCTTCCAGACCCCTAAACCCACTCCCAAAATCTAGAACACCCCTAAATAGCTTCCCAAAAACACGCAATACAGCTGCCTTGTAGGCCGCCTATGTAAGCCAATGGCAAAAATGCACCTCAGACACAGGGCCTAATTCCACTTTCCCCTCAACCTACGCCCAAACTGCTATTTTGACACAGAATTAGACCTTCCCAGCAGTTCTCCCAGACCCCTAAACCCACTCCCAACAATCTAGAACACCCCTAAATAGCTTCCCAAAAACACGCAATGCAGGTACCTTGCAGGCCGCCAATGTAAGCCAATGGCAAAAATGCACCTCAGAAACAGGGGCTAATTCTCCTTTTCCCTCAACCTACGCCCAAACTGCTATTTTGACACAAAATTAGACCTTCCCAGCAGTGCTCCCAGGCCCCTAAACCCACTCCCAACAATCTAGAACACCCCCAAATTGCCCACCAAAAATACGCAATACTGCTACCTTGCAGGCCGCCAATGTAAGCCAATGGCAAAAATGCACCTCAGAAACAAGGCCTAATTCCCCTTTCCCCTCAACCTACGCCCAAACAGCTATTTTGACACAAAATTAGACCTTCCCAGCAGTGCTACCAGACCCCTAAACCCACTCCCAAAAATCTAGAACACCCCCAAATTGCCCACCAAAGATACGCAATACTGCTACCTTGCAGGCCGCCAATGTAAGCCAATTGCAAAAATGCACCTCAGAAACAAGGCCTAATTCCCCTTTCCCCTCAATTTACGCCCAAATTGCTATTTTGACACAAAATGAGACCTTCCCAGCAGTGCTCCCAGAAAACTAAACCCACTCCCAGAAATCTAGAACACCCCTAAATAGCTTCCCAAAAACACGCAATACAGCTACTTTGCAGGCCGATAATGTAAGCCAATGGTCAAAATGCACCTCAAAAACAGGGACTAATTCCCTTTTCCCCTCAACCTTCAACCAAACTGCTATTTTGAGACAAGATTAGACCTTCCCAGCAGTACTCCCAGACCCCTAAACCCACTCCCAAAAATCTAGAACACCCCCAAACAGCTTCCCAAAACACGCAGTACAGCTGCCTTGCAGGCCGCCTATGTAAGCCAATGGCAAAAATGCACCTCAGAAACAGGGCCTAATTCCCCTTTCCCCTTAACCTACGCCCAAACTGCTATTTTGACACAAAATTAGACCTTCCCAGCAGGGCTCCCAGACCCCTAACCCCACTCCCAAAAATCTAGAACACCCCCAAATAGCTTCCCAAAAACACGCAATACAGCTACCTTGCAGGGAGCCAATGTAAGCCAATGGCAAAAATGCACCTCAGAAGCAAGGCCTAATTCCCCTTTCCCCTCAACCTTAGCCAAAACTGCTATCTTGACACAAAATTAGTGCTTCCCAGCAGTGGTTCCAGACCCCTAAACCACTCCCAAAATCTAGAACACCCCCAGATAGCTTATCAAAAACATGCAATACAGCTACCTTGCAGGGCGCCAATGTAAGCCAATGGCAAAAATGCACCTCAGAAACAAGGCATAATTCCCCTTTCCCCTCAACCTTCGCCAAAACTGCTATTTAGGCACAACATTAGACCTTCCCAGCAGTGCTCCCAGACCCCTAAACACACTCCCTAAAATCTAGAACAACCCCAAATAACTTCCAAAAACACACAATACAGCTACCTTGCACGCCACCAATGTAAGCCAATGGCAAAAAAGCACCTCAGAAACAGACCCTAATTCCCCTTTCCCCTCAACCTACGACCAAACTGCTATTTTGACACAAAATTAGACCTTCCCAGCAGTGCTCCCAGACCCCTAAACCCACTCCAAAAAATTTAGAACACCCCCAAATAGCTTCCCAAAAACACGCAATACAGCTACCTTGCAGGCAGCCAATGTAAGCCAATGGCAAAAATGCACCTCAGAAACAGGACCTATTTCCCCTTTCCCCTAAACCTACGACCAAACTGCTTTTTTGACACAAAATTAGACCTTCTCAGCAGTGCTCCCAGACCCCTAAACCCACTCCCAATAATCTAGAACACACCCAAATAGCTTCCCAAAAACACGCAATACAGCTACCTTGCAGGCCGCCAATGTATCCAATGTCAAAAATGCGCCTCAGAAACAGGGCCTAATTCCCCTTTCCTCTCAACTTACGACCAAACTGCTATTTTGACACAAAATTAGACCTTCCCAGCAGTGCTCCCAGGCCCCTAAACCCACTCCCAGAAATCTAGAACACCCCTAAATAGCTTCCCAAAAACACGCAATACAGCTACTTTGCAGGCCGACAATGTAAGCCAATGGTCAAAATGCACCTCAGAAACAGGGACTAATTCCCTTTTCCCCTCAACCTTCAACCAAACTGCTATTTTGAGACAAGATTAGACCTTCCCAGCAGTACTCCCAGACCCCTAAACCCACTCCCAAAAATCTAGAACACCCCCAAACAGCTTGCCAAAACACGCAATACAGCTGCCTTGCAGGCCGCCTATGTAAGCCAATAGCAAAAATGCAGCTCAGAAACAAGGCCTAATTCCCCTTTCCCCTCAACCTTAGCCAAAACTGCTATTTTGACACAAAATTAGTGCTTCCCAGCAGTGCTTCCAGACCCCTAAACCACTCCCAAAATCTAGAACACCCCCAGATAGGTTATCAAAAACACGCAATACAGCTACCTTGCAGGGCGCCAATGTAAGCCAATGGCAAAAATGCACCTCAAAAACAAGGCATAATTCCCCTTTCCCCTCAACCTTCGCCAAAACTGCTATTTTGGCACAAACTTAGTGCTTCCCAGCAGTCCTTCCAGACCCCTAAACCCACTCCCAAAATCTAGAACACCCCCAGATAGCTTATCAAAAACACGCAATACAGCTACCTTGCAGGGCGCCAATGTAAGCCAATGGCAAAAAAGCACCTCAGAAACAGGCCCTAATTCCCCTTTTCCCTCAACCTACGCCCAAACTGCTATTTTGAGACAAAATTAGACCTTCCCAGCAGTGCTTTCAGCCCCCTAAACCCACTCCCAAAATCTAGAACACCCCTAGATAGCTTATCAAAACACGCAATACAGGTAACTTGCAGGCCGCCAATGTAAGCCAATGGCAAAAATGCACCTCAGAAACAGGGCCTTATTCCCCTTTCTCCTCAACTTATGCCCAAACTGCTATTTGACACAAAATTAGAACTTCCCAGCAGTGCTCCCAGACCCCTACACCCACTCCCAGAAATCTAGAACACCCCTAAACAGCTTCCCAAAAACACGCAATACAGCTGCCTTGCAGGCCGCCTATGTAAGCCAATGGCAAAAATGCACCTCAGAAACAGGGCCTAATTCCACTTTCCCCTCAACCTACGCCCAAACTGCTATTTTGACACAAAATTAGACCTTCCCAGCAGTTCTCCCAGACCCCTAAACCCACTCCCAACAATCTAGAACACCCCCAAATAGCTTCTCAAAAACAAGCAATACAGCTACTTTGCAGGCCGCCAATGTAAGCTAATGGTCAAAATGCACCTCAAAAACAGGGACTAATTCCCTTTTCCCCTCAACCTTCAATCAAACTGCTATTTTGAGACAAGATTAGACCTTCCCAGCAGTACTCCCAGACCCCTAAACCCACTCAAAAAATCTAGAACACTCCCAAACAGCTTCCCAAAACACGCAATACAGCTGCCTTGCAGGCCGCCTATGTAAGCCAATGGCAAAAATGCACCTCAGAAACAGGGCCTAATTCCCCTTTCCCCTCAACCTACGCCCAAACTGCTATTTAGGCACAACATTAGACCTTCCCAGCAGTGCTCCCAGACCCCTAAACCCACTCCCAACAATCTAGAACGCCCCCAAATAGCTTCTCAAAAACACGCAATACAGCTACCTTGCAGGCCGCCAATGTGAGCCAATGGCAAAAATGCACCTCAGAAACAGGGCCTAATTCCCCTTTCCCCTCAACTTACGCCCAAATTGCTATTTTGACACACAATTAGACCTTCCCAGCAGTGCCCCCAGACCCCTAAACCCACTCCCAGAAATCTAGAACACCCCTAAATAGCTTCCCAAAAACACGCAATACAGCTACCTTGCACGCCACCAATGTAAGCCAATGACAAAAATGCACCTCAGAAACAGGGGCTAATTCCCCTCTCCCCTCAACCTACGACCAAACTGCTATTTTGACACAAAATTAGACCTTCCCAGCAGTGCTCCCAGACCCCTAAACCAACTCCCAACAATCTAGAACACCCCCAAATAGCTTCCCAAAAACACGCAATACAGCTACCTTGCAGGCCGCCAATGTAAGCTAAAGGCAAAAAAGCACCTTAGAAACAGGCCCTAATTCCCCTTTTCCCTCAACCTACGACCAAACTGCTATTTTGACACAAAATTAGACCTTCTCAGCAGTGCTCCCAGACCCCTAAACCCACTCCCAATAATCTAGAACACACCCAAATAGCTTCCCAAAAACACGCAATACAGCTACCTTGCAGGCCGCCAATGTATCCAATGTCAAAAATGCGCCTCAGAAACAGGGCCTAATTCCCCTTTCCTCTCAACTTACGACCAAACTGCTATTTTGACACAAAATTAGACCTTCCCAGCAGTGCTCCCAGGCCCCTAAACCCACTCCCAGAAATCTAGAACACCCCTAAATAGCTTCCCAAAAACACGCAATACAGCTACTTTGCAGGCCGACAATGTAAGCCAATGGTCAAAATGCACCTCAGAAACAGGGACTAATTCCCTTTTCCCCTCAACCTTCAACCAAACTGCTATTTTGAGACAAGATTAGACCTTCCCAGCAGTACTCCCAGACCCCTAAACCCACTCCCAAAAATCTAGAACACCCCCAAACAGCTTGCCAAAACACGCAATACAGCTGCCTTGCAGGCCGCCTATGTCAGCCAATAGCAAAAATGCACCTCAGAAACAAGGCCTAATTCCCCTTTCCCCTCAACCTTAGCCAAAACTGCTATTTTGACACAAAATTAGTGCTTCCCAGCAGTGCTTCCAGACCCCTAAACCACTCCCAAAATCTAGAACACCCCCAGATAGGTTATCAAAAACACGCAATACAGCTACCTTGCAGGGCGCCAATGTAAGCCAATGGCAAAAATGCACCTCAAAAACAAGGCATAATTCCCCTTTCCCCTCAACCTTCGCCAAAACTGCTATTTTGGCACAAACTTAGTGCTTCCCAGCAGTCCTTCCAGACCCCTAAACCCACTCCCAAAATCTAGAACACCCCCAGATAGCTTATCAAAAACACGCAATACAGCTACCTTGCAGGGCGCCAATGTAAGCCAATGGCAAAAAAGCACCTCAGAAACAGGCCCTAATTCCCCTTTTCCCTCAACCTACGCCCAAACTGCTATTTTGAGACAAAATTAGACCTTCCCAGCAGTGCTTTCAGCCCCCTAAACCCACTCCCAAAATCTAGAACACCCCTAGATAGCTTATCAAAACACGCAATACAGGTAACTTGCAGGCCGCCAATGTAAGCCAATGGCAAAAATGCACCTCAGAAACAGGGCCTTATTCCCCTTTCTCCTCAACTTATGCCCAAACTGCTATTTGACACAAAATTAGAACTTCCCAGCAGTGCTCCCAGACCCCTACACCCACTCCCAGAAATCTAGAACACCCCTAAACAGCTTCCCAAAAACACGCAATACAGCTGCCTTGCAGGCCGCCTATGTAAGCCAATGGCAAAAATGCACCTCAGAAACAGGGCCTAATTCCACTTTCCCCTCAACCTACGCCCAAACTGCTATTTTGACACAAAATTAGACCTTCCCAGCAGTTCTCCCAGACCCCTAAACCCACTCCCAACAATCTAGAACACCCCCAAATAGCTTCTCAAAAACAAGCAATACAGCTACTTTGCAGGCCGCCAATGTAAGCTAATGGTCAAAATGCACCTCAAAAACAGGGACTAATTCCCTTTTCCCCTCAACCTTCAATCAAACTGCTATTTTGAGACAAGATTAGACCTTCCCAGCAGTACTCCCAGACCCCTAAACCCACTCAAAAAATCTAGAACACTCCCAAACAGCTTCCCAAAACACGCAATACAGCTGCCTTGCAGGCCGCCTATGTAAGCCAATGGCAAAAATGCACCTCAGAAACAGGGCCTAATTCCCCTTTCCCCTCAACCTACGCCCAAACTGCTATTTAGGCACAACATTAGACCTTCCCAGCAGTGCTCCCAGACCCCTAAACCCACTCCCAACAATCTAGAACGCCCCCAAATAGCTTCTCAAAAACACGCAATACAGCTACCCTGCAGGCCGCCAATGTAAGCCAATGGCAAAAATGCACCTCAGAAACAGGGCCTAATTCCCCTTTCCCCTCAACTTACGCCCAAATTGCTATTTTGACACACAATTAGACCTTCCCAGCAGTGCCCCCAGACCCCTAAACCCACTCCCAGAAATCTAGAACACCCCTAAATAGCTTCCCAAAAACACGCAATACAGCTACCTTGCACGCCACCAATGTAAGCCAATGACAAAAATGCACCTCAGAAACAGGGGCTAATTCCCCTCTCCCCTCAACCTACGACCAAACTGCTATTTTGACACAAAATTAGACCTTCCCAGCAGTGCTCCCAGACCCCTAAACCAACTCCCAACAATCTAGAACACCCCCAAATAGCTTCCCAAAAACACGCAATACAGCTACCTTGCAGGCCGCCAATGTAAGCTAAAGGCAAAAAAGCACCTCAGAAACAGGCCCTAATTCCCCTTTTCCCTCAACCTACGACCAAACTGCTATTTTGACACAAAATTAGACCTTCCCAGCAGTGCTCCCAGGCCCCTAAACCCACTCCCAACAATCTAGAACACCCCCAAATAGCTTCTTAAAAACACGCAATACAGCTACCTTGCAGGCCGCCAATGTAAGCCAAAAGCAAAAATGCACCTCAGAAACAGGGCCTAATTCCCCTTTCCCCTCAGCCTACGCCCAAACTGCTATTTTGAGACAAAATTAGACCTTCCCAGCAGTGCTTTCAGCCCCCTAAACCCACTCCCAAAATCTAGACCACCCCTAGATAGCTTATCAAAACACGCAATACAGGTAACTTGCAGGCCGCCAATGTAAGCCAATGGCAAAAATGCACCTCAGAAACAGGGCCTTATTCCCCTTTCTCCTCAACTTACGCCCAAACTGCTATGTTGACACAAAATTAGAACTTCCCAGCAGTGCTCCCAGACCCCTACACCCACTCCCAGAAATCTAGAACACCCCTAAACAGCTTCCCAAAAACACGCAATACAGCTGCCTTGCAGGCCGCCTATGTAAGCCAATGGCAAAAATGCACCTCAGAAACAGGGCCTAATTCCACTTTCCCCTCAACCTACGCCCAAACTGCTATTTTGACACAAAATTAGACCTTCCCAGCAGTTCTCCCAGACCCCTAAACCCACTCCCAACAATCTAGAACACCCCCAAATAGCTTCTCAAAAACAAGCAATACAGCTACTTTGCAGGCCGCCAATGTAAGCCAATGGTCAAAATGCACCTCAGAAACAGGGACTAATTCCCTTTTCCCCTCAACCTTCAATCAAACTGCTATTTTGAGACAAGATTAGACCTTCCCAGCTGTACTCCCAGACCCCTAAACCCACTCAAAAAATCTAGAACACTGCCAAACAGCTTCCCAAAACACGCAATACAGCTGCCTTGCAGGCCGCCTATGTAAGCCAATGGCAAAAATGCACCTCAGAAACAGGGCCTAATTCCCCTTTCCCCTTAACCTACGCCCAAACTGCTATTTTGACACAAAATTAGACCTTCCCAGCAGTGCTCTCAGACCCCTAAACCCACTCCCAACAATCTAGAACACCCCCAAATAGCTTCCCAAAAACACGCAATACAGCTACCTTGCAGGGCGCCAATGTAAGCCAATGGCAAAAATGCACCTCAGAAACAAGGCCTAATTCCCCTTTCCCCTCAACTTTCACCAAAACTGCTATTTTGACACAAAATTAGAGCTTCCCAGCAGTGCTTCCAGACCCCTAAACCCACTCCCAAAATCTAGAACACCTCCAGATAGCTTATCAAAAACACGCAATACAGGTAACTTGCAGGCCGCCAATGTAAGCCAATGGCAAAATGCACCACAGAAACAGGGCCTAATTCCCCTTTCTCCTCAACTTATGCCCAAATTGCTATTTTGACACAAAATTAGACCTTCCCAGCAGTGCTCCCAGACCCCTAAACCCACTCCCAGAAATCTAGAACACCCCTAAATAGCTTCCCAAAAACACGCAATACAGATACTTTGCAGGCCACCAATGTAAGCCAATGGCAAAAAAGCACCTCAGAAACAGGCCCTAATTCCCCTTTCCCCTCAACCTATGACCAAAGTGCTATTTTGACACAAAATTAGACCTTCCCAGCAGTGCTCCCAGACCCCTAAACCCACTCCCAGAAATCTAGAACACACCCAAATAGCTTCCCAAAAACTCGCAATACAGCTACTTTGCAGGCCAACAATGTAAGCCAATGGCAAAAATGCACCTCAGAAACACGGCCTTATTCCCCTTTCCCCTTAACCTACGCCCAAACTGCTATTTTGACACAAAATTAGACCGTCCCAGCAGGGCTCCCAGACCCCTAAACCCACTCCCAAAAATCTAGAACACCCCCAAATAGCTTCCCAAAAACACGCAATACAGCTACCTTGCAGGGAGCCAATGTAAGCCAATGGCAAAAATGCTCCTCAGAAACAAGGCCTTATTCCCCTTTCCCCTCAGCCTACGCCCAAACTGCTATTTTGAGACAAAATTAGACCTTCCCAGCAGTGCTTTCAGACCACTAAACCCACTCCCAAAATCTAGAACACCCCCAGATAGCTTATCAAAACACGCAATACAGGTAACTTGCAGGCCACTAATGTAAGCCAATGGCAAAAAAGCACCTCAGAAACAGGCCCTAATTCCCCTTTCCCCTCAACCTATGACCAAAGTGCTATTTTGACACAAAATTAGACCTTCCCAGCAGTGCTCCCAGACCCCTAAACCCACTCCCAGAAATCTAGAACACA
Organism: Lissotriton vulgaris; assembly: GCF_964263255.1. Lineage (NCBI taxonomy): Eukaryota > Metazoa > Chordata > Amphibia > Caudata > Salamandridae > Lissotriton > Lissotriton vulgaris. The sequence goes on along the minus strand of NW_028248795.1, from coordinate 81,513 downwards.
CCCAAATAGCTTCCCAAAAACTCGCAATACAGCTACTTTGCAGGCCAACAATGTAAGCCAATGGCAAAAATGCACCTCAGAAACACGGCCTTATTCCCCTTTCCCCTTAACCTACGCCCAAACTGCTATTTTGACACAAAATTAGACCTTCCCAGCAGGGCTCCCAGACCCCTAAACCCACTCCCAAAAATCTAGAACACCCCCAAATAGCTTCCCAAAAACACGCAATACAGCTACCTTGCAGGGTGCCAATGTAAGCCAACGGCAAAAATGCACCTCAGAAACAAGGCCTAATTACCCTTTCCCCTCAACCTTCAGCAAAACTGCTATTTTGACACAAAATTAGAGCTTCCCAGCAGTGCTTCCAGACCCCTAAACCCACTCCCAAAATCTAGAACACCCCTAAATAGCTTCCCAAAAACACGCAATACAGCTGCCTTGCAGGCCGCCTATGTAAGCCAATGGCAAAAATGCACCTCAGACACAGGGCCTAATTCCACTTTCCCCTCAACCTACGCCCAAACTGCTATTTTGACACAAAATTAGACCTTCCCAGCAGTTCTCCCAGACCCCTAAACCCACTCCCAACAATCTAGAACACCCCTAAATAGCTTCCCAAAAACACGCAATGCAGGTACCTTGCAGGCCGCCAATGTAAGCCAATGGCAAAAATGCACCTCAGAAACAGGGGCTAATTCTCCTTTTCCCTCAACCTACGCCCAAACTGCTATTTTGACACAAAATTAGACCTTCCCAGCAGTGCTCCCAGCCCCCTAAACCCACTCCCAACAATCTAGAACACCCCCAAATTGCCCACCAAAAATACGCAATACTGCTACCTTGCAGGCCGCCAATGTAAGCCAATGGCAAAAATGCACCTCAGAAACAAGGCCTAATTCCCCTTTCCCCTCAACCTACGCCCAAACAGCTATTTTGACACAAAATTAGACCTTCCCAGCAGTGCTACCAGACCCCTAAACCCACTCCCAAAAATCAAGAACACCCCTAAACAGCTTCCCAAAAACACGCAATACTGCTACCTTGTAGGGCGCCAATGTAAGCCAATGGCAAAAATTCACCTCAGAAACAGGGCCTAATTCCCCTTTCCCCTCAATTTACGCCCAAATTGCTATTTTGACACAAAAGTAGACCTTCCCAGCAGTGCTCCCAGGCCCCTAAACCCACTCCCAACAATCTAGAACACCCCCAAATTGCCCACCAAAAATAAGCAATACTGCTACCTTGCAGGCCGCCAATGTAAGCCAATGGCAAAAATGCACCTCAGAAACAAGGCCTAATTCCCCTTTCCCCTCAATTTACGCCCAAATTGCTATTTTGACACAAAATTAGACCTTCCCAGCAGTGCTCCCAGACAACTAAACCCACTCCCAGAAATCTAGAACACCCCTAAATAGCTTCCCAAAAACACGCAATACAGCTACTTTGCAGGCCGATAATGTAAGCCAATGGTCAAAATGCACCTCAAAAACAGGGACTAATTCCCTTTTCCCCTCAACCTTCAACCAAACTGCTATTTTGAGACAAGATTAGACCTTCCCAGCAGTACTCCCAGACCCCTAAACCCACTCCCAAAAATCTAGAACACCCCCAAACAGCTTCCCAAAACACGCAATACAGCTGCCTTGCAGGCCGCCTATGTAAGCCAATGGCAAAAATGCACCTCAGAAACAGGGCCTAATTCCCCTTTCCCCTTAACCTACGCCCAAACTGCTATTTTGACACAAAATTAGACCTTCCCAGCAGGGCTCCCAGACCCCTAACCCCACTCCCAAAAATCTAGAACACCCCCAAATAGCTTCCCAAAAACACGCAATACAGCTACCTTGCAGGGAGCCAATGTAAGCCAATGGCAAAAATGCACCTCAGAAACAAGGCCTAATTCCCCTTTGCCCTCAACCTTCGCCAAAACTGCTATTTAGGCACAACATTAGACCTTCCCAGCAGTGCTCCCAGACCCCTAAACACACTCCCTAAAATCTAGAACAACCCCAAATAACTTCCAAAAACACACAATACAGCTACCTTGCACGCCACCAATGTAAGCCAATGGCAAAAAAGCACCTCAGAAACAGACCCTAATTCCCCTTTCCCCTCAACCTACGACCAAACTGCTATTTTGACACAAAATTAGACCTTCCCAGCAGTGCTCCCAGACCCCTAAACCCACTCCCAAAAATTTAGAACACCCCCAAATAGCTTCCCAAAAACACGCAATACAGCTACCTTGCAGGCAGCCAATGTAAGCCAATGGCAAAAATGCACCTCAGAAACAGGACCTATTTCCCCTTTCCCCTAAACCTACGACCAAACTGCTTTTTTGACACAAAATTAGACCTTCTCAGCAGTGCTCCCAGACCCCTAAACCCACTCCCAATAATCTAGAACACACCCAAATAGCTTCCCAAAAACACGCAATACAGCTACCTTGCAGGCCGCCAATGTATCCAATGTCAAAAATGCGCCTCAGAAACAGGGCCTAATTCCCCTTTCCTCTCAACTTACGACCAAACTGCTATTTTGACACAAAATTAGACCTTCCCAGCAGTGCTCCCAGACCCCTAAACCCACTCCCAGAAATCTAGAACACCCCTAAATAGCTTCCCAAAAACACGCAATACAGCTACTTTGCAGGCCGACAATGTAAGCCAATGGTCAAAATGCACCTCAGAAACAGGGACTAATTCCCTTTTCCCCTCAACCTTCAACCAAACTGCTATTTTGAGACAAGATTAGACCTTCCCAGCAGTACTCCCAGACCCCTAAACCCACTCCCAAAAATCTAGAACACCCCCAAACAGCTTGCCAAAACACGCAATACAGCTGCCTTGCAGGCCGCCTATGTAAGCCAATGGCAAAAATGCACCTCAGAAACAAGGCCTAATTCCCCTTTCCCCTCAACCTTAGCCAAAACTGCTATTTTGACACAAAATTAGTGCTTCCCAGCAGTGCTTCCAGACCCCTAAACCACTCCCAAAATCTAGAACACCCCCAGATAGCTTATCAAAAACACGCAATACAGCTACCTTGCAGGGCGCCAATGTAAGCCAATGGCAAAAATGCACCTCAAAAACAAGGCATAATTCCCCTTTCCCCTCAACCTTCGCCAAAACTGCTATTTTGACACAAACTTAGTGCTTCCCAGCAGTCCTTCCAGACCCCTAAACCCACTCCCAAAATCTAGAACACCCCCAGATAGCTTATCAAAAACACGCAATACAGCTACCTTGCAGGGCGCCAATGTAAGCCAATGGCAAAAATGCACCTCAGAAACAGGGTTTAATTCCCCTTTCCCCTCAAACTATGACCAAACTGCTATTTAGGCACAACATTAGACCTTCCCAGCAGTGCTCCCAGACCCCTAAACACACTCCCAAAAATCTAGAACAACCCCAAATAGCTTCCAAAAACACACAATACAGCTACCTTGCACGCCACCAATGCAAGCCAATGGCAAAAAGCACCTCAGAAACAGACCCTAATTCCCCTTTCCCCTCAACCTATGACCAAACTGCTATTTTGACACAAAATTGACCTTCCCAGCAGTGCTCCCAGACCCCTAAACTTACTCCCAAAAATCTAGAGCACCCCCAAATAGCTTCCCAAAAACACGCAATACAGCTACCTTGCAGGCCACCAATGTAAGCCAATGGCAAAAATGCACCTCAGAAACAGGGGCTAATTCCCCTCTCCCCTCAACCTACGACCAAACTGCTATTTTGACACAAAATTAGACCTTCCCAGCAGTGCTCCCAGACCCCTAAACCCACTCCCAAAAATCTAGAACACCCCCAAATAGCTTCCCAAAAACACGCACTACAGCTACCTTGCAGGCAGCCAATGTAAGCCAATGGCAAAAATGCACCTCAGAAACAGGACCTATTTCCCCTTTCCCCTGAACCTACGACCAAACTGCTTTTTTGACACAAAATTAGACCTTCCCAGCAGTGCTCCCAGGCCCCTAAACCCACTCCCAATAATCTAGAACACACCCAAATAGCTTCCCAAAAACACGCAATACAGCTACCTTGCAGGCCGCCAATGTATCCAATGTCAAAAATGCGCCTCAGAAACAGGGCCTAATTCCCCTTTCCTCTCAACTTACGACCAAACTGCTATTTTGACACAAAATTAGACCTTCCCGGCAGTGCTCGCAGACCCCTAAACCCTCTCCCAGAAATCTAGAACACCCCCAAATAGCTTCCCAAAAACACGCAATACAGCTACCTTGCAGGCCGCCAACGTAAGCCAATGGCAAAAATGCACCTCAGAAACAGGGCCTAATTCCCCTTTCCCCTCAACCTACGCCCAAACTGCTATTTTGAGACAAAATTAGACCTTCCCAGCAGTGCTCCCAGGCCCCTAAACCCACTCCCAACAATCTAGAACACCCCCAAATTGCCCACCAAAAATACGCAATACTGCTACCTTGCAGGCCGCCAATCTAAGCCAATGGCAAAAATGCACCTCAGAAACAGGGCCTAATTCCCCTTTCCTCTCAACCTACGCCCAAACTGCTATTTTGAGACAAAATTAGACCTTCCCAGCAGTGCTCCCAGGCCCCTAAACCCAATCCCAACAATCTAGAACACCCCCAAATTGGTGTTTTAACCATTTCTTTTTCCATTTTTTCATTTCCATTGTTGTTATTTGGTAGTGTCTTAGACCAGCTTAGGATTTGGTAAAATTTTAATTTGGATAGTGTATTGTTTGTCAACTCTTGAAACTCTGACCATGATTTCAGATTGGATCCGTTTAGTATTTGCCCCCAATACTTTACGTTGGCTCTTTTTAGGGGGAGTACTAATGTGTCTTTAAAACATTCAGGGGTTCCTGGCGAACTCCATATAGGAGCCATTTTGCTATAGTACGAGATTTTCAGGATTCCCCTGATTTGTGACCACATCTTTGCTGCATCCCTTAAGATCTTTAGTTTTATTTTTTTAAAGTACTTGGGATGTCCGTACTTAAACAAGACATGATCTTCTGATTCGGTGATCGCTTGTAAGTACCTCGGGTAATTTTCGTGACTCATTAGAAGTACTCTAATGTTCTTAAATTTAAAGGCTCTGCAATATTCCACCAAATCCGGGCTAGCCAGTCCTCCATCTTTCTTCTCCCTTCTTATTTTCTTCCAAGAAATCCTCGTGCTTTTCGCAGCCCATATAAAACTTGTGATCTCTCTCTGTGCCTGGACTAATGCCTTTTTCTCAAACTCTAACGGTATCGCATTAAATAGGAATGTAAATTTTGGTATGATGGTTGTGGTACTGAAAAATCTGGATTCATATAATAGTACTAGACTCGAGAATAAAAACTTCGTCGAAATAGAACGAATTTGGTATCAAAAGACCGAGAATGACGAGTACATCAAGTACATGTATTTTCGGCGTATTCGAGTGACGATGTCACCTCGAAATCGTCATTTACCTTCTAAAACCCTTAGCTGCATGTTGCCCTTTACATAGGCCTTAATCCAGTTGATTTGATTCCACAAGGACACATACTCCTTAATCGACTTCTTCCTGACCCCAGTACAAGTTAGAACCATTGCCCCAGGCCGAACTCGTTAGGTCAGTCCCCTCCCAGTGGCCGAGCAAGATAGCATCTAGGCTCAACCAGCCATAAAACCATTTCAGCGCGAACACCTGCCATATCTCGCTCACATCTTTCTCCACTCCTTTTCTTCACTTGCTTTATGATGGGGAGGTGACCATTTTTATTAGGGGTCCAGCGATATCTGATGAAATGTTGGGCCTTGCCTGATGATTTGTTATGGGCAGCACGACGTGAAATATGTACATGTCATTATGACTCTGCTTTTCTTTTGTAATCAGTAACCGTAAATGAAATACCACGAATCCAAGGAATGTCTTGCCCAAGGCTGAATACTATGTATAAGAAGAGAAGCCTGACTTCGTAAAAGTGTGCAGTCTCCTGAATATACTTGCTTTGTACTTCTAGGACCCTGTCACCTTGGTTGCAGCCAATAAACGAATCTTTGACTCCACCTGGAAGACTCTGAAGTTTCTGTAGGTCTGACTCAGGAGAACCCGAGGTCTCTGGTGTGTTGATCCCCTGGCACCGCTGGGTTGCCGGTTCTTTGCCGGTTCTTAAAAACCCAGTACCTCAATTGGCGCCCACGTTTGGGGCGATTCCAGTGGTACCAATCAGCCTGAAGATCGTGAGGAGCTTCGTGTGAAAATTCCGGAGGAGGGCCCACCACCTCATCGACCCCTGCATGTCGACGTGGTCCGAAGGTCTTTACTGCGAGGTTCCCCGCTTCCCGACGGCTACAAGGACTGCTGCCCTGGCTATCGCCCTGATGTTGGACCCTTGAAATTTTCGGTAGAGCGAAACGCTGAGACGAGTCTTCTGGTGAAGCCATCGATATTTTCAGTTAAGTATAAGTGGAGCGTCTCCCAGTCCTTAGTTGGACTTACTTTGTGGTATCTTGGAGATACATAAGGTTTTATTGGTACTTGCAAGCACCATAACCGAAGGACTCGTGTTTTCACGAGAAATATCGTAATCGATAAATCCTTTGAAGTTTTGGAACTAGACTAGAGAGAAAGGATGCCTAGTCTTAGACTCGGGAATTGGTTTTGTCTTGGTAGTAATAATAGGGACTCCCGATTGGAGGACTCATGTCCGGTTCCTCCAGTTGGAACTCCAACTTACGAGCTATACGTTAAACATGGGGTAGGCCCCATCGTTTACAACGAGGTATGGATTAAATACACTAGGAAAGATGGTGCCTTACAATGGCCCCAATATGGTAGCTTTGATTCTGAAATCTTAGACAACCTTGAAGTTAAGCTCTTCAAAAAGAAAGCCCGGCCGGCGATGTTTGACTCTTTCCGCTTATGGCGCAAAGAAGCCAAACAAAAAGAAGTTAAATTAGCTAAGAAGAATAAGAGAGAAGGGAGACTTTCAGTAATGCAAGCTGCCGTGCAGTTTAAAGATAATGAGGAAGAGCAGATAAATGAACAGTTGCACAGGCAACGTAAACTGGCAATAGATAAGTGTTATCCAGTTTTGCCGTTTCTTCAGCAAGAGACAGCAAAAGAGCGTGAAAAAGACCAATTAATGTCGCAATTATTAACTTCACCACCCCCCTATGCGCAGAATGCTACAGCACCCCCGCAACCTTTAGTTGCACAAGCTGCGCCTCTGGCTCTTCCACAGCACCCACCAGCTGTTCTTCAGCTGGCTCCTACCTCTTCGGTGCAGCCTCCTCCAGGCCCACCGACCACTTCTGTTTCACCTGTGTTTTCTACGATTTCACCTACTGTGTTTTCTACATTTCCTAATGCCCCCTCTATGATTTTGCCTAGTACCACATCTATTATTGCTGATACCTCTTCTGCCATCTCTACCCCCGTCTTATCTCACCCCGTTTTTTCATCTGTTTGTCCTTCAGTTTCACCTTCCCTTCGGCAGAAAATGGCCAGCCCTGTTACTAATCTTCTTTTACCTCTTTTCGGGTCGCCTGCTACGACCCCTATGTGGAAAAGTAAATTTTGCCATGTTCTGTGTCCCTACGTGTTCCACATCCTAAGTTATATGTGCATGATTAATATGCATATGTACTCCTTATGATCGATTAAAGACGCAATCCTAGTTGTGTCCAACTCTAGTATGCCAGTTTCTAGTTCCCGTGAAAGCAACGAATATTAGGCCTATGTAAACCTACGTTGCCACATTTTACAGTGTGCACGATAATTCAGTAAAAGGCCCCGTTTCTAGGCCTCAAAAGGGCCCGGACATCAGATTCAGCTCCTGTCTCCTGAACCCTCTCCGAGGAGCGATACAGCCCCCACCTGCATCCCTGACCCTTCACTTACTTCCTGCCTCACAGTGCCCGGCCCGGCCTGGCTCTGCCTCCCAGTCTGCCAAGAGTATGTTATGCTTCTAGTTATCAGTCCAGCCCTCCTTCTCTGCATTCCTAAGCTACTGAATCGCATCAATAATTTCCGTCATGGTCTAGCCTTTCTGTCTCCATGTAAGAGAAATACTGTATTAATGTTCATAGAATATTCCTCGCACTCACAATACATTTAGAATAATGTATGCACCAGTCTTAGTGTCAAGTAGCCTTCGCCCTGATAACTTTTGGATTCTATCAACATGTTCTCCAAACACCAGATACTAGATATGCTTTAGGTACATGTCGCCCTGACTCCGCAGACTTTAGTCTCCTCTTCTAGTGCAGAAGTCATAGCCCCCAGTTCTCCCTGGTAACACGTCATTGCCCGTTTGCGCGCACCACTAGGTCAGAGGTCCCAGCTCCTTAGGTAGCCCCCTCCATGTTTCCGCCCCATTCATGACACTTCTGTGACGTTCATACCACATGTCTATGTACACGCCTCTTGTTACACCCACTTTATGCCTTATCTTTCGCGACTGCTACAAGACACGCCCACTGTTACGCCTCCTGTATTGAATGAAATGTAATTGTTTTAGTATATATACTAATGCACTGTTAATTTGATGTTAGCACTATTCTCCTGCCCCCGGCAGCTGCCATCCTATTCCCATGCAGGCTGTCCTGTTCCTGTCCTTTATGCCTGATTAAAGCCTGTTAACTCTAGCTACCTCGAATCTTGACTCTTATTTATTGAGCTATCTGTTTATATTGTATCCAGTCAAAAATAGAACCGGTATTTAATTATTTATTTACCACATAATGGCGCCCGAACAGGGACTTGCCCTTTCCCCACGCGCCGGAGAAGCCAGGCGAGCCCTCTGACCCTCTGCAGCCGTGACGGAACCATACCGTGCACGTGCAGATATTTCTGCTTCAAGTATCCCTCAGGCCCACGGAGGAGACGGAGGTTGCGGTCCAGCATCCAGACGAGGCGGTGGAGGAACGCGGCGAGTCCCGACCAGAGCCCAAGCCGAGAGTACAAGGTCCGAGGTATCCGGAGGCCCACCCGTAACTGAAGTCCGAAGTTCGTAGTCCGTCGTCGTAGCAGTCCAGTCCAGTCCGAGGCCTTCCATTCTTGCTGCCCGGTGAGTACCGTTGCTGGGGTAGTATCCAGACAGGGTCAATTAATTTGTCTCTGGTCCGTGGGTTTGGGTACACAGATCCAACACGAAGTGTCCACCTAGGTGGATGCGGGTCCTGACGTGTCTCTTTATGGGACCGGTATGTTTCGTACTGTTTCAGCAGTGCATCTAGTAACTCTAGTAAGTTCCGTTCTCGAGAAATTCATGTGTTCTGTTCTCAGTATTCCAGGTAATATTCTGTCCGAACTGTTATTTTAAATGTTTATTAATGTGTTTTCAATGTCGTGGTATGAATGATTTGTTTTCTCCAGTTATTATTGTGTTTATCGTGTATTGTATTGTGTTCAGATTCTAGCATAAAAGAATGCCTCTGTTCTCTAAATTACGTCAGTTAAAAACCAGAAAAGGGCTGCTCGAGGAAGCAGTCCCTGTCCCTCCTAGGGACAGTCCAGGACATTTTATGTATCACAAGCATGGCTTAAGTGCCATAATATATCTAGACTTATGGTCTGATTATACCAGACATCTCGAAGAGAAATATAGACGGCCTGTATCAGGCACATGGGATGCCGAGTGCATCATGCGAGTAGAAGAAGCATTATGGAAAAAGAAATCCAGACAGTCCCAGAAAGATGCTATCGAGTTATGGCGCAAAGAATCTCATAAAAGAACCGAAAAAGAATTCAGAAAAACAGAATTAAGTAGAGAATGCTCAGAGAAAGCCCAAGAAAGGGAATTAATCGAAATAGGTGAACGAGTCAAAGCAGAACAGTCAGACAGACAGAGAAATGCCCTTGTTAAGGGTATGTACCCTCTTCTTGCCGAGGGCTTGCCAAAAGCAACCCCGGAAGCATCCAGTAATTTTCCGCCATCACTAGTTCCGACTAAGCTACGTCATAAACCGACCGCAGCTGATATTTTTCTCTCGTCCTATTTGGACGACACAGTCCCAGAATATGCAAATCCTGTCCCGCCAGCTCTTGTAAATAATGTAATTCCTGTTCCTCCAGCCACTGGTCCTGTGGGTCCAGTTAATGTTACAGCACCCCCGGTCCAGCCTACAGTACATGTACCCGTTCTACCAGTCACTCTGCCAGCACTTACAGTGCACACCGACGATTCCAGTTTAGGAGCCGCGGGGGGAGGTTCTCCTCGTACCCCGCCTCAACACAGACGTATGACGCTACATGAACTAGCGTTACAGCGTACGCCAAAAGTTCATACCTTCACAGATATCAAGCGAGCACTTACTGAATGTCGTTATGATCCAGTTTCAGGCGATGGCCACATGGTCATATATTCATTACGTTTAAGAAGGGTGACCGACTATTTGGACACCCTGCCCAATATGAAAGAATATCTAGACAGAATATATCGTTTTATCCGTACAGGAAGAGATCCAGAAAGTATTCGCGAAGCCATGGTTCAGAGAAAAGTCGAGACTCAGCTCATGCTTTTAAAGTTCTTAATTAACTGTTTAATAAGAGAACAAGATTATCCAGGAAAAGATCCAGAAGAAATGAAAGTCCTGACTAGGTGGAGTGACCATATAGCCGAGGGAAGACACAAGACACAGAACTTTATAGAGAGTATGTACAAGAAAATCCGTAAAGAAATAATAAAGTTACACGAGAAACGAGAAGCAATACAAGCAACCGAGAAAGAAAATGACTCTTCTACGGAAGAGGTAGACGACGAGAATCCTTCCAGAATAGCGTATGTAGGTAGAACTAGACTTTCCGACAGACATTCACGTCCAGACTACAAGAAAACTGTTCCCACTCCAGTACCAGAACAATGTTCCCTAGAACAAGTATTCCAAGCTACCGATCACATTCTGAAATCACGAATAGGTTATGGTGAACTTAGTACTATGCGTGAACAAGAACTAGCCCGATCAGCAGTCCGGTGGACTACTGATTCTACCACTTTTGCAGACGAAATAGTGGCACAAATGTTTCTGAAACTGCCCCCAGCCGAGCAGCGACTGGTGGGTATGTATATGACCCAGCACCTCATCACACTGTATGAGGATCAGCATTCCGATCCAGGTCCGCTACATGATGTATTAAACGAGTTACTACAGTACAGATGGAAAGGTCTAGGTACCGATTTAATTAGTGTCATTCTAGAACAGCGCCACAAATACCGAACGTTCCTGAACCCGCATTTTGTTCATGTCTCACCCCCAGAAAGTAAATCATTCTACATAGACAGACAGAATCCGTTACGAGAAGTACATCCAGTCAAGAAAGAGGGTGGTGGTCTAGAACGAGTGTTTGTTTACACCCCCATCACAAAGATGGAACTCTTAGAAATGAAAAAGTTAATTCCCTGTCATGATAAAGATCCAGCAGGGTTCCATCGAGAATTAAAGGACATGCTCCGTATGGGAGAATACACGTATCCTGATATCATTAAAATGTTAAAGGTCCTGTTGCCTGCGGGCATATATGAGAAACTCAAAGAAAAAGAATGGGAGGTGGGAGAGAAAAAGATAGATTGGACAGCCCTAGAAGCTGAAGATAATACACGAGTACCAGGTACCGGTCTTGGGGATAAATGTAAAGAATTGCCCGAACTGTTAATACAAGTTTTGCCAAGATTACTAGCCACGAAAAAGGAAGACTGGGATGCTATCTCAGCCTGCAAACAGAAACAAGACGAAGATACTAGTGATTTTTATTCTAGATTCGAGAAATGTTTTATTATTAATAGTGGTTTGAAGACAAGTAGCGAGTCATACCCTCATATTTTTGTCACTAAACTAGTCGAGAATTCAAGCCCACAAGTTAAAAATCGAGTTTTAAAAGTCGAAAGTACATGGCAAGCTAATACTCCGTCACAGATGCTACAGATGCTCCAGTATCACCAGAACAGAATCAGGGAGGAACAAGAACACGAAAGGAGACGTATGAAAGACACGAAAATGAAAGTATTAGTTGCACAATCTGTTCCCCAAGACAGTCAGAAGAGGGGTACGAATCAAGCCAGTCATCCTGCAGCTCCCGTTAAAGGGACCTGCAATTATTGTAAACAGCCAGGTCATTTTATAAACGAGTGTGCAGTTCTGAAACACAATATAGCTACTGGTAAGACTAAAGAGAGACCACGTCCGCCTAGACAAGAACAAGTTTCACAGACTTCCCAGTTACCACAGAATGCACAACAGACAGTTACAATACCGCAGCCTATCGCTGCAACACAGCATGTTACACAGCAGATGTACCAGTATGCACAGTCCGAGTATCCAGAATACCAGCAGTATTCATGAAACAGCCTAGAGAGGGAGGTAGGCTTGCCTCTCATCGAGATACCTGTAGATCAAGAGGGTCCCTATGTACACAGTCAAGTATTAGGGAAAGACAGAAAGTTTCTGATTGATACAGGGGCAAGTAGGACTACCATCAGTCATGACGAGGTTCCAGGGGCTCCGCTCTCAGGCTCTAGAAATGTTTCCCTTGGATTTTCAGGAAAGCCCATTGTAAATGAAATTTCAAAACCAGTTACTCTAGAAGTAGGTCCATTGTCCCGAACTACTGATTTGTTACTTACAAAGTCATGTCCAGAAAATTTATTAGGCATCAAGACATTAAAAGAATTAGGTGCAATTATATGCTGCTCCCCAGAGGGAGTCCGCCTGTTCCTCCGCGACTTTAAAGGTCACTATGTACTACGTGATTTTGATCCAAGATTATTGAATGTTCCACAGCATCTATGGGCACAAGGTCCAACTGATGTTGGTTGTATGCACATCACACCCCATCGTGTGACTCTGAAACAAGGTATAGTTTTGCCACGAATCAGACAGTACAGATTGCCACCTGAGGCTGTAGCAGCCTTATCCAAAATTATTGACGAGCTTATTGTTCAAGGAGTGGTTGTAGAAACTGACTCCAATGTATGTAATTCTCCTATCATTCCAGTCATGAAATGTACTGATCCAAATGCACCTCCAGTATATCGATTAGTGATTGACCTTCGAGAACTTAATAAATGTATCATTCCTCAGTACCCAGTAGTCCCAGATATTTCTTCCCTATTGACAGCCATTGATTCTGAAGCTACGTTCTTCACAGTTATCGACCTCAAGAATGCATTTTTCAGTGTTCCCATTCATCCAGACAGTCAGTTCCTTTTCGGTTTCTGTTTAAATAGAAGGAGCTATAAATTCACACGAGCTCCTCAAGGTTTCACAGAAAGCCCTAGTATTTACAGTCAAGCACTCAAGAGACAACTAGACAATATTCACATGCCAACTGACACTGCCCTGCTCCAGTATGTCGATGATCTACTGATCACAGCCCGTTCTGAACGTGATTGCGAGCGTGCGTCACTTACAGTTCTGTATTTCTTAGCCGAGATGGGGCACAAGGTGTCCCCTTCGAAGCTTCAATTCTGTGTCCAGCAAGTGGTCTACTTAGGACACTTACTGTCCAAGAGGGGTAGGCAGTTGACACCTGACCGTATCCAGTTAATAGCATGTCTTCCGCAGCCCAAGACCCAGAAGGAGGTACGAGCTTTTATCGGCCTCACTTCTTACTGTAGACAATGGATTCCTCAGTACGCATATCTAGCCAAACCACTGATACAGTTAACGACACAGGAGACAGCTGTATCGACTGTTCTCCCTTGGACATCCAAACATACACTTGCTTTTAATGAGTTAAAGAAAGCTTTATGCCAAGCTCCTGTTCTAGCTACACTGAACTACAGTAAGCCTTTTACACTTTTTGTCACAGAACGTGAAGGTACTGCATTATCTGTTCTCACACAAGATCAAGCAGGACAGTACAAGCCCTGTGCTTATTTTTCTAGCACATTAGATCCAGTAGCCCAGGCTCTGCCTGCGTGCCTCAAATCAGTTGCAGCCACGGCACTAGCTATCAGACAAAGTGATTCCATAGTGTTAGGACACTCCCTGACAGTACAAGTTCCACACTCTGTGGAAGTTCTTTTAAACCGAACACAGACCCAGCACTTGACAATTGCACGTTTAACAGGTTATGAACTGACACTGTTCCAGCCACACATAGAAATCAGACGCTGCAACGTTTTAAATCCAGCTACACTATTACCGTCAGTTAATTCAAATCCTGCCACACATGATTGTGTGGAAGTTGTTAACACTATGACAAAGCCAAGACAAGACCTGACAGATATTGCATTACCCGATCCCGACCTGACACTTTATGTGGATGGTTCATGTATGAGAACAAGTACAGGAGAACTAGTAGCCGCGTATGCAGTGACTACTGAAACTGAAGTTATAGAGACACACCGTATTGACACCCTGTCTGCTCAAGCAGCAGAGCTAGTCGCTCTGACCCAAGCCTGCATACGTGCCAAGAACCTGAAAGTAAACATATATACAGATTCACGTTATGCATTCGGAGTCGTACACGACTTCGGAGTACTCTGGCAGGAGAGAGGTTTCATGACTTCTCATGGAACCAAGATTCAGCATGGTCTCCTCATTCAAGCTCTGTTAGATGCAATACATTTACCGACAGCTATCGCTATCATGAAGTGCAAAGCACATACGAAAGTTACTGACATTATTTCTCAAGGTAATGATCTAGCAGATCGAACAGCCAAGCTTACAGCTCAGACTCCAGACATTCCAGTTAACACAACACAGACACCCATTCCAGAACAGACTACTTGTATGACAGTTAAGGACCCTACACAAGATGTTATAGACATACAGTTACATGCTACTCCCGATGAAATCAAGAAATGGTCCGAACAAGGAGGGGTCCAGACAGATCAAGGATGGTTGACGAAGGGAAAAGCCACATGGTTTCTCCCCGACTCAATGGTTCAAGTCATTATTAATACCGCACATAGTCCTGCACATTTAGGAGAAAAAGCCATGTTAGACAGTATCCAGAACATTTGGTTTAACAAACATTTACGAGCTGCAGCCAAGCAGAAAGTCCGTACCTGTATGATATGTTGTCAGTTCAATCCAGGTAAAAGTGTCCCGGTGGAACAAGGTGGATTCCAACCTCCTGACCACCCTTTTGAAGTCCTCCAGATGGATTATATTCAGATGGAGCGATGTCGAGGTTTCAAGTATGTCCTCGTAGTTGTATGCGTTTTGTCCAGGTGGACAGAAGCATATCCAGTTCCAGATTACACAGCTGCGACCACTGCCAAGCAGTTGGTTCGTGAGTTCTTTCCCCGCTATGGACTCCCTAGGGTCGTGTATTCAGATAACGGCCAGCCATTCTCATCTGAGTTAATGAAGCATGTTTCCCTTCTGTTAGGGTACCAGTGGAAGTTCCATTGTGTGCGCCATCCTGAAGCAGCCGGTCTCGTAGAGAGACATAATCAGACTCTGAAAATCCGCATTGCCAAAGTTTGTAAAGAGAAAGGTGTAGACTGGCTAGTTGCCCTGCCAGTTGCTTTATTCTACATGAGGATGGTTGCACATTCCAGATCAGGTCTGTCCCCGTATGAGGTCGTATTCGGCCGCCCCCCAAATATGTGGGGTACACCTAGACCCCGCAGTATTACAGACGTTTCCGGTAATATGCTGACAGATTACCTAGCTTCCTTGATGTCTCCCCTACACTCTTGTCGTTCACAGGTTGCCGCCGCATTTCCAGACAACACCGAGGTGAAACCGCATGAAATCGTTCCAGGAAACCTCGTATTGGTCCGGAATTTTGATCGTTCAAGTCCACTGGAGCCCCGTTGGAAGGAGCCTCGTATGGTCTTGCTCACAACCAGGACTGCGGCCAAACTGGAGGGAAGAAAAGGATGGGCCCATCTGTCCCACATCAAGAAGTTTCATGGACTCCGACAAAAGACATTTGCTAAGGACTGTCCAATTTCTAAAGACTGCCTAAAAACAGACTCTGAACTCAAAGTTCCCCAGTCAGAGGAAACTCCGCAACAGGAGTATAAAAAGAAACTCTGGTCTAGTAAAATAAGTCAGCCAGTTTAATTGTCTAAGTCCCTCTCGGGTGAAACGGTTAGACAGGTTTCTGACATGTATGAGATAGACCCCCATAGTGAGAGAGTTAGTCAAAACTCTAAGAGAATCCGTTATCGGAAAAATGTATGCAGTAGATGCATCATTACTTTGTTATTTCTTATGTTTTTGAGTCTTATGGTTTCCTGCACAAGTTATGCTTTTCATTTATGTTTTCCAATGTCACATGTACATATGTTTTCTAATACTACAGTAGAGCACACATTTAGTGATCTGCCTCCTCATGAGCTATCCTATCGTCTTGCTATGCGAAATAATACCTTTATCAGAATGTTACATTATTCACACCAGACCAGCAATGCCACTAATTGTTGGGTGTGTGGTCGACTCCCCCATTTCCAGACACCGAAGGGAGTTCTGCCACTCTTTCCTCATCCGTTTTCACATAATGGTTCGTGTGGAGCATGGTCCACGTTAACGTCATCCTCAACTGATATGTCCCTTCTGAATAGAACATGTTTCCCAGATAACCAAGGTCTTCCCCATAGATCAGGGTTGGATCTAGAAAATGAAGTATATGATTTAGGTAATTATTCCTCGAATTTCATGGTCCTGAATGTTCAATCCGATACCACTCCAGATTTGCCTGCTATTTCAGTATTACCAGTCAAAGGCGAATTATGTGTCAGAAAGAATGGTTCCGCACATGTAGGACATAGTGATTGTACTATTATTGTCAAGTATCATTAGACGCCATTGACGGCGAGGTGAACTGGCCACGCCCACCCCGAGGCCACGCCCACCCGCCCTCGATTGCATAAAAACGCTGCCTCCAGCGCTCCTAATCTGAACCAGCATCTCTCCTGAGGCGGAAGCCGGGAGACACCCAGCACCTTTTAAAAACTTGATTATTGATTCTCTCTTTGTGTATTACTCTGTGTTTTTTAAAATAAACCTCACCCACCCTTTCAGCACTTACTAGGCGACAGAAGCGCCGAACAGCGACCCTCGCTGCAACGTAGGAACCGACTCTCACAATCATTAGACGCCATTGACGGCGAGGTGAACCGGCCACGCCCACCCCGAGGCCACGCCCACCCGCCCTCGATTGCATAAAAACGCTGCCTCCAGCGCTCCTAATCTGAACCAGCATCTCTCCTGAGGCGGAAGCCGGGAGACACTCAGCACCTTTTAAAAACTTGATTATTGATTCTCTCTTTGTGTATTACTCTGTGTTTTTTAAAATAAACCTCACCCACCCTTTCAGCACTTACTAGGCGACAGAAGCGCCGAACAGCGACCCTCGCTGCAACGTAGGAACCGACTCTCACAATCATTAGACGCCATTGACGGCGAGGTGAACCGGCCACGCCCACCCCGAGGCCACGCCCACCCGCCCTCGATTGCATAAAAACGCTGCCTCCAGCGCTCCTAATCTGAACCAGCATCTCTCCTGAGGCGGAAGCCGGGAGACACCCAGCACCTTTTAAAAACTTGATTATTGATTCTCTCTTTGTGTATTACTCTGTGTTTTTTAAAATAAACCTCACCCACCCTTTCAGCACTTACTAGGCGACAGAAGCGCCGAACAGCGACCCTCGCTGCAACGTAGGAACCGACTCTCACAATCATTAGACGCCATTGACGGCGAGGTGAACCGGCCACGCCCACCCCGAGGCCACGCCCACCCGTCCCCCTTCCCTCTATAAAATCATGTGCAACTACCGGACGCGCAGCGGACGGGCGCAGCGGGCGCGCCGTCAGCGCGCCGAAGGCGCGCCAAAGGCAAGCCCGTCTGGGCCCGTCCGGGCCTGGACCGGGCCCAGGGCCAGTCCCCCTGCCTCTTCCACCAGCCCCTCCCGCATCTGCTGGACTTCTGCCCAACTACATCGGCTAAATTCGCATTTTTACCCGACCTGCCCCCGCTGCAGCCCGACTCACCTGGAAACCACTCACTATCTCTGCCCACTATGCAGCTTTACGCTCCCTCCCTGCCAACCCCGTTTCCCCCCTTGCTCACCATCGCATTCTTCTTCCTCCAATCAGCCCACTCTACGTGCAGGTTTGATTAACTGTCGATCTCTGCCCCGTCACGCAAACGACATCTGGATGTCCATCTCATCTGAGGAATGGGATATTCTTTTCCTTACCGAGTCCTGGATCACAGACTCTTCCTCACCAGACATCTATCTGGCCATCCCCCCAGGCTACGACATCAAATGCCTAAATCGAACCGGATGCAAGTCCGGTGGCGGTCTTGCCGTCATTCTAAAATCTTCCTTCCAGCTTACTTTCACTAGACTTAGTGAAATAGGCACCATCGAAGCCATGTACTTTTCCCTCTCCGACAATGCGTCTACTATTCTAGCTGGCTCACTCATCTACTGTCCCCCTCCCGTCTCCACGCCCTCCCTGAACGCCCTTGTCCACTTGCTAGCCGATCTCTCTATTAAACATCAAAACTTCATTGTTCTGGGCGATTTTAATCTCCACATCGACAACCCGCTTTGTGCCAAAGCTACTAACCTGATTGACACCATGGAAAGCTTCAATCTTAAGCAACTGGTTGCAGGTCCCACGCATGTGGCAGGCCACACCCTGGACCTCATCTTTGCTAACTTTCCGTTCATCACTGCCCTCCAGCCTCTCCCTTTAACCTGGACCGATCACTTCCTCGTCCCATTCTCGCTCACCCTAGGACGCAAATCTGTCCAACCGGTTCATAGGAAGGAACTAGGACGAAAGTGGCACAAGGTCACTTGTGCTACCCTGGACCCCATTTTCCACTACCAATCGGAGCTCCTCTCCCCGAACATTGATGAAAATGTCGCTAGGCTAAATTCTACCCTCCTTAAGGCAATCGACTCCATTTCCCCCCAGATAACCATCTCCTCCACCAGGTCACGGCCCTCGGCTCCCTGGTTTTCCACCTCCCTTCGGGAGGAGAAAAGCAAGTGCAAAGCTCTGGAACGCAATTGGAGGCTTCACTATGACCCTGATGCCAAACAACTCTACAGAATGGCCCTCAAACAATTTCTTAAACTGAAAAAGGGCGCTATGAAAGACCATTTTGCCACCCAAATCAACAGAGCAAAAAACTCTTCAAAAACGCTCTTTAATGTTGTTAAAGACTTCATCAACCCTCCTGCTAGAGCCCCCCAAAATACCGCCAGTCAGGCCCTTTGTGAGGGACTCTCAGATTTTTTTCTAGAAAAAATAAATAAACTATGTGTCTCCTTCCCCACCGAGACAATCACCTCACCTCCTGCTCTCAATCCCCCTGAGTCCCCATCTCTCCTTGCATTTAACAAACTAAGCACGGACGAGGCCATTAGACTGCTCATCGCCTGCAAATCTGGTGCCCCCTCCGATCCTGTTCCCGCCAAAATCATGGGAGAACTGGCACCCTCATTGGCCTGCCCTTTCCTCTCCGTCTGGAATGCCTCCCTTCACCATGGCTTCTTCCCCACCTCCTGGAAGGAGGCACTGGTGATCCCCATTTTGAAAAAAGCAGACGCGGACCCCTCGATCTTCTCCAACTACCGTCCTATCTCCCTCCTCCCCAAACCTGCCAAAGTCTTGGAAAAAGCAGTTCAGCTCCAACTTACTGACTACCTAGAAAGCCACTCTCTGCTTCACGGATCCCAATCCGGTTTCCGAGCAGGGTTTAGCACCGAGACGGCCCTGTTAGAGGTGTCGGAGACCGTTCGGGAGTGTGTGGACAGGGGCGAGGAGGCCATGCTGGTTCTCCTCGACCTGTCCGCAGCTTTCGATACGGTCTCTCACCCCATCCTCCTGGACCGTCTCAGGCAGATAGGCATCGGTGGCACTGCTCTCGGCTGGATAGAGTCCTTTCTCTCATCCAGAAGTCAGAAAGTGCTACTGCGCCCCTACAAATCACAGGAAAAACCCCTGTCTTGTGGGGTGCCACAGGGCTCCGCCCTCAGCCCTCTTTTCTTCAATGTCTATCTGGCCCCCCTGGCGGACGTCGTGGAGTCCTACGGGGTCAGGGTGGTATCCTACGCCGACGACACTCAGTTGGTGTTTTCCTTTCGGGACCACTCGGACTCCGCATTTCTCAACTTCCGCCAGTGTCTGAATAACATCAGCAGCTGGATGACTACGAATCATTTAAGACTGAATGCAGATAAAACGGAGGTTCTGTTTTTTAATCAAAAAACCTCTATTCCCTCGCCTTGTTGGTGGCCGACAGCTCTTAATCCCGCCCCAACCCCGGTGCGCTCGGCGCGGAATCTGGGTTTCATATTTGATGACTCCCTGTCATGTAAAACCCAGATTAATAAGGTTACCTCTGCCTGCTTCATGAAATTACGGATGATAAAAAAGATCCTCCCGTACCTTCCCACGGACTCCCGTCGCACAGTCACCCAGGCCCTTATCACGTCCCACCTGGACTATGCGAATAGCCTCTATGCAGGAGCCCCGCAGTACCTGATCGGCAGGCTGCAGATTGTCCAGAATGCTGCGGCCAGGCTGATCGGTAACATCCCTTACCGCCAATCTGTTTCTGCATATCGAAGGCAACTCCACTGGCTCCCTGTGGCCAGCCGCATCCAGTTTAAGGTACTCATCCTTACCTATCGAGCCGTCAACAACTCTGGTCCCACTTACCTGAAAAATCGGGTCTCGATATCCCGCTCCACCAGATCCCTGAGATCCAATGACCTCCGCCTCCTCATCTCGCCCCGCTTCAGACTTTCCAGAACCGGTGGCAGAGGTTTCGGTGTCATTGCTGCCAGACTTTGGAACTCCCTTCCTCTTGAACTGAGGTTCTGCCCCTCTGAAACCGTCTTCCGAGCCAAGCTCAAAACTTGGCTCTTCTCCGGACTCTAACTTCTTGCACCGTCCTTTTTCTTCTCTTCCTGTTTCCACTCAGTACCCCTGGTTTTTAGCGCCGGGACACCCCTTCGGGGGTAGCTGCGCGCTTTACAAACTCCATAAAATAAAATAAATAAAAAAAAGTATAGTGACAGTGGAAAATCTATTTTCAAGGCCTCACGTCATTCTTATTTTGTTTGTGGTCAGACCGCATATGTTCGTCTGCCCCTCGATTGGGATGGAACATGTTACATTGCCTTCCTACTGCCACCAGTTTTTCTAGCCCCATCTGATTATCATAGAAACACACATCTAGTACACCTTAGACATAGAAGGGAGATTGAGTCCCTGATTGTCGATCAAACTGAAACTACTCTAGAACAGTATCAAGACTTCAATAAAGGTTTCTTCTTCTTTATAGGCCCTGTCCAGAATAGTAAGCTAATACGTAGGTTAACCAGAACCCTTGAAGCAGTAGTGAATGAGACTACTTCTGCTCTAGGTAACTTAACCGAAGAGCAATCTGCTATGAGATTTGTCGTGCTCCAAAATCGTCTCGTTCTTGACGTCATACTGGCTGATAGAGGAGGAGCATGTAGAGTCATCGGATCTAGTTGCTGCATTTTCATTCCTAATAACGCGCCGTCTGTTTATTCAGCTATAACCAGACTTCATAAAATTGCCCATCAGTTACACCAGAATCCAGGCACCTGGACATGGTCCGGTTGGCTCTGGAGTATAATTTCTGTCTGGGGATGGAAAGTATTGTCATTCCTAGGTATAGCAGTAATGATCATATTCAGTTGCTGCCTCTGTTTACAATGTGGCCCTGCGATTTGCGGCATTTGTGCTATATCCTGTATTCCTAGTCCTAAGTCCCGTTCCAAGACAATTCGAGACGAGCAAATGATGCTATATGAAATGATAGATGGTATCATGAATATTGATGTTTCCTGATGGAAACGTAGGGCACAAGGAGGGAATGTGGAAAAGTAAATTTTGCCATGTTCTGTGTCCCTACGTGTTCCACATCCTAAGTTATATGTGCATGATTAATATGCATATGTACTCCTTATGATCGCTTAAAGACGCAATCCTAGTTGTGTCCAACTCTAGTATGCCAGTTTCTAGTTCCCGTGAAAGCAACGAATATTAGGCCTATGTAAACCTACGTTGCCACATTTTACAGTGTGCACGATAATTCAGTAAAAGGCCCCGTTTCTAGGCCTCAAAAGGGCCCGGACATCAGATTCAGCTCCTGTCTCCTGAACCCTCTCCGAGGAGCGATACAGCCCCCACCTGCATCCCTGACCCTTCACTTACATCCTGCCTCACAGTGCCCGGCCCGGCCTGGCTCTGCCTCCCAGTCTGCCAAGAGTATGTTATGCTTCTAGTTATCAGTCCAGCCCTCCTTCTCTGCATTCCTAAGCTACTGAATCGCATCAATAATTTCCGTCATGGTCTAGCCTTTCTGTCTCCATGTAAGAGAAATACTGTATTAATGTTCATAGAATATTCCTCGCACACACAATACATTTAGAATAATGTATGCACCAGTCTTAGTGTCAAGTAGCCTTCGCCCTGATAACTTTTGGATTCTATCAACATGTTCTCCAAACACCAGATACTAGATATGCTTTAGGTACATGTCGCCCTGACTCCGCAGACTTTAGTCTCCTCTTCTAGTGCAGAAGTCATAGCCCCCAGTTCTCCCTGGTAACACGTCATTGCCCGTTTGCGCGCACCACTAGGTCAGAGGTCCCAGCTCCTTAGGTAGCCCCCTCCATGTTTCCGCCCCATTCATGACACTTCTGTGACGTTCGTACCACATGTCTATGTACACGCCTCTTGTTACACCCAC
Organism: Lissotriton vulgaris; assembly: GCF_964263255.1. Classification (NCBI taxonomy): domain Eukaryota; kingdom Metazoa; phylum Chordata; class Amphibia; order Caudata; family Salamandridae; genus Lissotriton; species Lissotriton vulgaris. The sequence continues at coordinate 58,840 of NW_028248795.1, read as the reverse complement.
TTTATGCCTTATCTTTCGCGACTGCTACAAGACACGCCCACTGTTACGCCTCCTGTATTGAATGAAATGTAATTGTTTTAGTATATATACTAATGCACTGTTAATTTGATGTTAGCACTGTTCTCCTGCCCCCGGCAGCTGCCATCCTATTCCCATGCAGGCTGTCCTGTTCCTGTCCCTTATGCCTGATTAAAGCCTGTTAACTCTAGCTACCTCGAATCTTGACTCTTATTTATTGAGCTATCTGTTTATATTGTATCCAGTCAAAAATAGAACTGGTATTTAATTATTTATTTACCACACCTAACATAAGTAGAAGACAGTTGCGAAGTCAACTACCTGATTATCAAGAGAGAGATTCACTGAATAGTTTAGCTCGGAAATGGGTCATGGACACTGCAAAGTATGATTTACAGTCTGTCATGGAAGTCTTTCATCAATGGGAAGCAGCGACACAGAGATATGTGTTCGAACAGATGTGTGTTTTTCTTTGCGAGGATTTAGAAGACAATGATCAGGATTGCCTCCCACAAGAGATGTGTTGTATAAGGTTTAAGTTTGGACAGGGTATGATTGTAGGTCCCGATGTGGAAAAAGCAGTTGAAATGCTATTATCATATCGAAGTAAGGGAAGCAGTTCTGGGTCACCATCGGAATCTAGTACATCTAGTAGGAAAAAGGCACGAAAATACCCTATGAGAGAAGTTCCCCCACAGTGGAGAGAGGGTGACGCGACAGCTGTCCCATCTATTCTGCCACACTTTCACCGCGTATGGGTACACGTCCCATGGAAGCGAGCTGAAGTTTTAGCACTCAAACAAACGCTACCAGATCCGCGTAAAAATCCTGCAGGGTACTATAAAGAATTGTCGCAAACTGCTGGGTCATGTATAATGAATTTGGCTGATATCGATATGTTATTCGGGAACGTTGTTCCACAGCCGTTATGGGGAAAAATTCGTCATGTAGATCATGACCAAGAATTAGGTGACACGTGGGCTAATATTACTGCTACGGATGCTCGACAAGTCGGTGGTGCCAAGCCTGAGCCTCTGATAGCGGAACTACCTGGTAGAATAATAGATTACATGAAAACGATAATGCCTGCAATACGCGTAAATTGGGATAAGTTATCTGCATGCAAGCAGAAGAAAGAAGAAACTGTTTCAGATTTCTTCACCAGATTTGAAGAAACATTCATTGACCACAGCGGTCAGGATTTGACCACAGAAGGTGGTCAGAGATTGTTTGTCGATAAATTTGTGCACAATCTGCTTCCAGATTTGTGTAGGAAATTAAAGGATTCGGAAAGTTCTTGGGCAGTCTCATCTTCAGCCCAGATACTAGCTACCGCACAGTACTACGAGAATAGAGACAAAGATGAGAAAGATAAAGTAGAGAAGAAAACTAGAGAACTCAAAACGAAGGTTTTGCTACAGCAAGCCTATCCGCCACGTGGTGGTGGTAATAAAAATAATAATGGTCCGAATCACTATCAGAACACTTTTCAGCAGCCTCCGAGGAACTTGCAGAGATTCGATTACAATCAAAACCGCGTAGGTCCTAATCAGTGTTTATACTGCAAACAAGAGGGTCATTACAAATATGACTGTCCTGCCCTACCACAACGCGCAAATGGATTTTCTGGCGTAAGAGGTCGTGGTAGTCAGCAAGCGCCTAGAGGTAGAGGGCGTGGAAACGCCCCTCAGGACGCACGTCCCCTTCCACCGCAAAACTCTATGAACAGGTTTGATCAGCAAAATAACGTATCTGACAGGACAGCTCAATACTACGTTGATGAGTATTACACAGAAAATGAGCAGTTGGAGAATAACGATTGCTAGGACAGCCTTAGACAAGGAGAGGGAGTTGTTTCAGTTCCAGTAGATCAGAGTGGACCTTACGTTGAGGTGATTACATCGGGTGTGTCAGAACCTTTTCTGCTGGATACTGGTGCTACAAAGAGTTCTATTATGCACTCCAAACTCCCTGGCGCACCTTTGTCTGGCGAAATGAATGTTTCCGTAGGTTTTTCTGGCGCCCCGGTTAGAAATCCGATTTCTGACCCGTTATCTCTTTCTGTTGGTCCTTGTGAATTCGAAGCACCCCTTATTTTGACAACAGGTTGTGGTGAAAATTTGCTAGGATTAGATTTACTGAAAAGATTGTATGCGACTTTGTACTGTTCCCCCTCAGGAGTACAACTTACTTTAGGTAAGAAAGTGGTTTCTCCCATGTATTTGTCAAGAGATGCACTTCCAGCAGAATTGGCACTTCTCCCAGATATTCTTTGGGCTACTGGTCCGAATGATGTAGGTCTCTTAGAAATTCCACCATATGTTGTAACATTGAAGTCGAATGTCAAAATGCCACGAATTCCCCAATACCGAATATCCAATGAGGGCGAAAAAGCTTTGCTAGCGATTGTTTACGAGTTGATCGAAAAAGACGTAATTGAAGAAACACGAGGAAATGTTTGCAATAGTCCTGTTCTGCCTGTTTTAAAACTAACTGACCCTTCTCAGCCACCTGTGTATAGATTCGTGATTGATCTTAGAGAAGTAAATAAGATAGTAGTGCCACAATTCCCAGTTGTCCCCGACATTACAACTTTATTGACGATGATTCCAGCATCTGCCTCCTGGTTTTCGGTGATTGACCTGAAGAATGCCTTCTTCAGTATCCCGATTGCTGAGGAAAGCAGGGATATTTTTTCCTTTAGTTTAGGTGATCGCAGCTTCCGCTTTAAGCGCGCCCCTCAAGGCTACTGTGAAAGCCCCTCAATATACAGTCAAGCACTGAAAAGTCAGCTTGACACAATGGCTTTGCCCAAAGGTTCCACCCTCGTACAGTACGTGGACGATTTACTCATCGCTGCAGATACTGAGGAAATTTGTAAAATGGCCACGTTGACGTTACTGCGTCATCTATGTGACCTGCATCACAAGGTGTCACTTTCCAAACTTCAATATTGCCGACAAGAAGTGACCTACTTAGGTCATCTCTTATCGAAGGAGGGGAGGAAACTGACCCCAGAAAGAATTCAGGCAATAGCAAATTTGCATGTGCCAAGAACGCAGAGAGAAGTACGCGCTTTCTTGGGCATAACATCGTACTGTACACAGTGGATTCCAAATTTTTCACTATTAGCCAAACCCTTATTGACACTAACGTGCAAAAATACACCCAATCCCATTCCTTGGTCTGACGAGTGTCAGAAAAGTTTTCTCGAATTACGCACAGCATTATGTTCGGCTCCTGTGTTAGGTAACCCCAACTACAGTAAGCCTTTCACATTATATGTCCACGAGAAGGAGGGCTGTGCATTGTCCGTACTGACTCAGTTATACGGAGATAGACAGCGGCCATGCGCCTATTTTTCGTCAACTTTGGATCCGGTAGCAAGAGCGTTGCCAAGTTGTTTAAGGGCCACAGCACCAGCAGCTGTTTCTATTCGACAGTCTGCAGGACTAGTAATGAATAATACACTAATCGTGATGGTCCCGCATTCGGTAGAGACATTGTTAAATAGGACAAAGACACAGCACTTAACTAGCGCTCGACTGACCAGTTATGAATTGACGCTACTAGCGAGCCACGTGCACATAAAAAGGTGCAGTACCTTGAACATAGCCACATTGTTACCAATTGCTGAGGAATCAGATGCTTCAGAACAGCACGATTGTTTCCTCAGAACAGAGGAAGAGACGAAAGGGAGAGTTGATTTATTCGACACTCCTCTTGCTGAATGTGATGGTACATTGTGGGTAGATGGTTCATGCTTTAAACTCCCAAATGGTAATGTGACTACCTCATATGCTGTCACAACTTTGCACACAATCGTTGAAACTGCGCGAATACCACATGGTTCAGCTCAAGCCGCTGAACTCGTGGCACTGACGAGAGCATGTGTGTTATCCAAAGGAATGAAAGTGACTGTCTATACCGACAGCCAGTATGCCTTTGGAGTGGCTCACAGTTTTGGATGATTGTGGAGAGAACGTGGGTTCCTGACTTCGCATGGAGCTAAGATTCAGCATGGTCAGTTGGTGAATGAGCTTCTTGAATCACTGACGTTGCCCCTGAAAGTAGCGGTCGTGAAATGTAGTGCACACAAGAAAGTGACTGATGATGTTGGTCGTGGAAATGCATTTGCTGATGAAACTGCTAAGGAAACTGCAAAGAATATGATGAGCCGAATGTATGTTGTGAGCCCAGAAAGATGGACTGGTGATGTTGGAATATGTGAAGACACGATAGAAAGTGTAAAGTCCATCCAAGCTGAGGCCACGTAGAAAGAGTTAAGCATGTGGAAAGAAAGTACAGGGAGAATGGATGCAAATGGTTGTTGGACTGAATCGACAGAGCGACAGAGATGGTTGTTACCCGATGCATATGTGCCTGCAGTGGTTACAATGGCTCATGGGATGGCCCATATCAGCGCGAAAGGGATTTGCGAGTTGTTGGCCCCAGTGTGGAAGAATTCAGGGATTCCCAAGTGTGCAGAGAATGTCGTCAAGAATTGCATGGTATGCCTGAAGCACAATCCTGGTAGGGGAACCCCAACTCCAGCTGGTCATTTTGCACCTCCTACGTATCCGTTCGAGGTTTTGCAGCTAGATTTCATACACATGGAGAGGTGCAACAGCTTAAAATATGTGCTCGTGGTTGTTTGTGCCTTCTCAAGATGGGTAGAAGCCTATCCCCTAAGGGACAATACTGCCTTGTCCACAGCGAAAGCCCTTGTGAAAGAGTTCTTCCCCAGGTTCGGAATGCCTAGAATGGTCTGGTCGGACAACGGAAGTGAATTTGTGGGTTGTGTGATGAAAAGAGTGTGTGAAGGGCTAGGCATTAGGCAGAAGTTTCACGCTGCAAATCACCCCCAATCAGCTGGATTAGTGGAATGTTACAATGGCACGCTTAAACTTAAATTGGCCAAAATCCAAGCAAGCACAGGTCTTAAATGGCCTGACGCTCTACCCTTAGCACTCCTATCCACCAGAATGACTGTGCATTCGCGAATGAAACTCAGCCCCTACGAAATAATCTTTGGTCGGCCAGCCAACATATGGGGAGTGCCTAGGCCCACGAAGTTTAGCGAGCTGCAACACCCAATTTTGCTTGACTATTTGTATGACTTGACGGCTAAATTGCGTGTTTTGTATCAACAGGTCCACAACACCTTGCCTCCGGTCTCTGAGACACCGGATCACTCCATTGACCCCGGTTCCTGGGTGTTGGTCCGGAATTTCCGGAGAACAAGAAACGACCAGCCCAGGTGGACCGGGCCTCACCTCGTCCTCCTGTCTACAAGGTCGACTGTTAGAGTGGAGGGGAAGGCCAATTGGGTCCACGGGATCTATTGTAAGAAGATACCCTTCCCTCTGCCACATGACCAATGGGTCCGGAAAGGAGGCACTGACTCAGAGCGCACAAAACGTGTAAAAGAAGCTAATCCTGATTACGAAAGTGGGAACATTCTTCAAGACACTACGCCACCACCAGAACAATTGAACTCTGTGGAACCTGAGCTACTGTTTCTGGACCAGACAGTACCCGGGAAAAGACGCTACAATTTACGACCAAGAAAAACAGACTAAAGTAAAAGTGATTTATTTTATGATCCGAGAAAAAACCTGTGGACTAATAAAAAATTGTGTGTTTTTCCCAAATCCTATTTTTGAAAGTGCAGATTCTCCCATCTAGGTAACTTGCTTATTTTTGTTTTTTCGAACCGCCATCCGGGTTCCGCTGCTAGGGTCGCGGTTGATTAAAGACTTTTGGGTGCAGCTGACGACGATAGGTCGCTGGTTCCAGTTGGTCCAAGGGAGCTGCCCTAGACTGACGGAAGCATCCTTTAGCAGAAACAACCTACCACCGCGGGCAGCACCTTAGAGAGGATGGAGTTTCCTGATGTGGAGAGGCCTGCCAAATAAATGAACTTTAAGCAGAGACTTTTGAAAACAGTAACGAAGAGAAATTTTATAATAATGTGTATTTTTATGCTATTTAGCGTAATGGTCTTTTTGATAAGCTATGTTTTGTTCTCTTTTCATGTGACATTTGCGCCCACTACATCACCCATACCTCCTCCTACTGTTCCCTCTCATTCTTTCCACCCTTTTCCTGACCACGAATCAAAAAGGAGATTAGAGTTCATTAATAACTCTTTCGTTCAGTTATTGCACCAACACCAACTTGTAATGAACACAACCAACTGTTGGGTGTGTGGTCTCATGCCCCACACCACGGATAGAGGTATCCCCTATCTGGTCCTGCCATTTAGTCACAATGGTCAGTATGGGCATATAGGACAATGTTCATATATGCACGAGAAATCCAACCCCTACGTTCTGTAAAAGATAACCTCAAGACTAGCGCCCTAGTCAAGGGTATAGTTGACATGATCAAGGAAGTAACTTCTTACGAAGATACCCCGGATGATGAGATACTTGCATATGTAGGTTGGAACGTGACCGGATATGGCACTACCTTAAGTGAAAAGCAGCAAGCCAAAAGATCGTCCCCTATCTGGATCATACCCCATCAAGGTCACCTGTGTCTGCAAGGCATTGGTAGGAATCCCAGAGCTCAGCTTGGGAAGAGTGTCTGTACAGAAACCTACGTTTTTGGATCCCAGACTTCCCCTGCCGTTTTTAGCAGCTAAGGGCACTTATTTCATCTGCCACGATAGAGCCTATACATGGTTGCCCCCTGACTTCTCGGGCTCATGTTTTGTTTCATTCCTGTTACCTCCCACCTACACAGCAGCGGCGGATTACCATCGGACAAGGGTAGTTAGAGGTGTCTTGAGTAAAGAAGACACTACAGGTCAAGAATTTGGTGATTTTGCACTTGGGTTTCTGCCGTTCTGGGGACCCATGGTTAACAGCAGAAACATTAGGCAATTGACAAGGGTAGTTGAATACACCGTGATTGAAACTGCTGGTGCCCTTAGTAACCTGACTGCTGAGCTCCAGTCGGATCGACTTATGACCCTTCAGAACCGGGTTGCTTTTGATGTAATACTTGCGGACCGAGGTGGAGTATGCAAATTGATCCAGTCCAGTTGTTGCATTTTTATTCCAGATAATGCTCCAACAGTATACGGGGCCATCTCCAAACTACATAAAATTTCCGAATCTATTCATGTGGATAAAGGAGATTGGTCATTAATGGGATGGTTCTGGGGACTGATATCTGCCTGGGGATGGAAAATTTTGATGGTCATTGGGATGGTCTTAGCCATTCTTTTCCTGTTCTGTCTATGCATACAGTGTGCTCCTGCAATATGTGGCCTCTGCGCTACATTATGTGTAAGGAAACCTGTGTCAGGACATGAGCTCAGCACTAGAATGATGTTGCAGCAACATCTCAATGACTTTAAAAATATAGATCTGGACTCAGATTAACATGATGATAGATTAATTCCCTATGTTAGGGCAAAAGGAGGGTCTGTGGTACTGAAAAATCTGGATTCATATAATAGTACTAGACTCGAGAATAAAAACTTCGTCGAAATAGAACGAATTTGGTATCAAAAGACCGAGAATGACGAGTACATCAAGTACATGTATTTTCGGCGTATTCGAGTGACGATGTCACCTCGAAATCGTCATTTACCTTCTAAAACCCTTAGCTGCATGTTGCCCTTTACATAGGCCTTAATCCAGTTGATTTGATTCCACAAGGACACATACTCCTTAATCGACTTCTTCCTGACCCCAGTACAAGTTAGAACCATTGCCCCAGGCCGAACTCGTTAGGTCAGTCCCCTCCCAGTGGCCGAGCAAGATAGCATCTAGGCTCAACCAGCCATAAAACCATTTCAGCGCGCACTCCTGCCATATCTCGCTCACATCTTTCGCCACTCCTTTTCTTCACTTGCTTTATGATGGGGAGGTGACCATTTTTATTAGGGGTCCAGCGATATCTGATGAAATGTTGGGCCTTGCCTGATGATTTGTTATGGGCAGCACGACGTGAAATATGTACATGTCATTATGACTCTGCTTTTCTTTTGTAATCAGTAACCGTAAATGAAATACCACGAATCCAAGGAATGTCGTGCCCAAGGCTGAATACTATGTATAAGAAGAGAAGCCTGACTTTGTAAAAGTGTGCAGTCTCCTGAATATACTTGCTTTGTACTTCTAGGACCCTGTCACCTTGGTTGCAGCCAATAAACGAATCTTTGACTCCACCTGGAAGACTCTGAAGTTTCTGTAGGTCTGACTCAGGAGAACCCGAGGTCTCTGGTGTGTTGATCCCCTGGCACCGCTGGGTTGCCGGTTCTTTGCCGGTTCTTAAAAACCCAGTACCTCATGGTCATCTTGACTATGTTTGATCTCCCAATCAGACTTAATGGTAAGGATGTCCATGTCTTGAGCAGTTTCCTTACTTCTCCGGCTACCTTGGTCAAGTTGCGTTGCGAGATCTTTTCTATGTCTTGATTCACTAGGATTCCTAGGTATCTGATTTCATTTTTTATGTTGTGACTTTTAAATCGGGTGTTCCAAGTCATAATCTCTGTTTTTGTTTGGTTTACCAGGTATCCTGAAACTTTCCCAAATGCTCCTATTGTTTCTTCTATTGTCTTTTTCGCTCTTAGGTAATCGTCTGTAAAAATCATTAAGTCATCCGCATATAAGGCGATTTTCTTCTCCCATGTGTGATGCTTAAATGGAGTGATTTCTTTACTATTTCTTAGTTTGTTCGCTAGTGGTTCAATATACAAATTGAAGAGTAAAGGTGAGAGTGGGCAACCCTGCCTCGTTCCTCTGCTTATCCTTATATTTTCCGTGAGATTACCATTTATTAAAACCTTGGATCTTGGAGCTTTGTATATTTGCTTTACCATATTTATAAAAGTTAGTCCAATGTTATTTTTGACCATAACTTTCTCTAGGAAGGCCCAATTGACCCTGTCAAAAGCCTTTGCGGCATCAACAGTGAGTATAGTGAGAGGAGTTTTTTCGTTAATTGCGATATCTATTGCAGTTAAAAGTTGTTGTGTGATTTCGTGCAAATTCCTCCCTTTGACGAACCCTTTTTGATCTTGATGCAGCAGTTTCGGCAGTACTTTCCCCAATCGCGATGCCATGATTTTAGTAGATTTTATAATCTGCGTTCAGCAGTGAAATCGGGCGGTATGATTCGCATCTGGCTGGGTCTTTTCCTGGTTTTAGAATAATTGTAATTATAGCATCATTCCAGGAATCTGGTATGGCTTCGTGCTGTTTAAGAATTATATTGATTAATTCTGTAATATGTGGAAGTAGAATATCTCTTAATGCCAGATATAGTTTGTACGGTAAAGCGTCCGGTCCCGCTGCTTTTCCTTTTTTTAGACTTTTGATGGCATCGGCCACTTCGCCTTCTTGGACTTCTTTGTTCAGATCTTCCTTTTCTTCCTCCGTAAGTTTTAGGAGTGGAACATCTTCCAAGTAGGAATTAATCAACGGATCTTGCGGGTTCCGTATAAAGCTCTTTAAAGAATTTACAGAATTCTTGCCTAATGATGTTTTCATCGGAGTTTTGTCCTGTTTGATCATCTTGGGTTATACTTCTCACTTTGTTTCTGACTAAGTCAGTTTTAAGTTTCCATGCCAACCACTTTCCGCAGCCCTCACCATATTCATGCTTTGCTAGTTTGCTAGAGTCCCATTTCTTTCTTAATTTTTCTTCCAAGACCTCTTTAATTTTATCCTCCTGATGCTGTTTTTGTAGGAGAAGTTCTTGTTTCCTGCCTTCTTCTCGTTCGTTGGAAATGGCGATGTCTAAAGAGTGAATGTTGTTTTCCAGATCTGAGATCTCTTGCTTTAATTGCTTATTTTTGCGAGCCCCTAGACTCAGCAGTTTACCTCTTAGAATAGCTTTGAAAGCATCCCATGTTATTTGTTTTGTGGTACCTATGGCATTTAATTCAAAGAAATGTTTTGTTTCAGTTTCCAGTTCACTTATTATATGTTCATCTTGTAGCAAGGTCCTCTCTACTGTGAATCTTCTTTCCATTTCTTTTGCTGTGACCTGTAGTTGTATTTGCACAGCCGAATGGTCGGACAAAAGAGCTGGTAGGTGCGATACTTTTTTGACGTTCTCTGTGAGTTCGCTGCTGATCCAAAAGTAGTCAATCCTTGACTTATGCCCTAGCTTTTTATTATGCAGGGTGAAAGGATGCATTTTTTCTCCTTTTTTTCTCCAAATGACGACTAGGTCGAGATCTTTTTTATAGATCCCAATCCACTCTCTCATTTTTTTCAAGTTGGCCTGTCTCCCAGGTGGTGATCTGTCTAGACTTATATCCATCACTAGGTTAAAGTCACCGCCCAGTATTATGGGAGAAGTGGCTAAAAGTAGCTGCGAATACAGTTTTTTCAGGGGGTCAGCGTCATCGAGGTTTGGTCCATAGTAGCCTGCAATCGTAAGGGGAGTATTGCCAATTTTTATGCTGGCTGTAGCCCATCTGCCCTTACTGTCTACTTCTGTGGAGGTTACAACTGCTTTTAGTGATTTTTTGAAAATTATCGCAATTCCCTTGATATTGCAGTGTTGTGTGGTGCATACATAGGAATCTATCCACCATACGTTCTTAATTATTTGATCCCATTCTTCTTTCAAAAGGTGGGTCTCTTGTAGTATTATGATTTCACTTTCTGCTGTTCTGATGTATTCCAGAATTTTGTTCCTCCTACTCTTTGTCCTCAGGCCATTTACATTCCACGATAATATTTTAACGACTCTACTTGCACTTCCCATTGTTTCTATTCATGTTGTTAACGCACTTCAGCACCAGCGTTACCTTTTTGTTTCTGAAATGTAACTCCATTTTATCCTTGCCTGTACTCTCGCAAATGAGGATTTTTTTGTTTTTATCCCTATTTTGCTCCCCACCCTTTATCGTGTGATTTTTTTGTTTTCTTGATTGTGATTTTACGTTACCCTCCCCGGGGAAGCCTCCATCTTCTTTTCCTTCGGTTATCTTCGTAACCCTTTTGGCTTCCCGTCCCCGTGATTCTTTCCTTTATACGAAAAAAAGTTTTTTTTTGATTGCAAAGCACCTTCTAGTTTTAAACTTTAAACTTAATTATATTTTGCTTATGTGTCTTTTTCCATTGGGGTTTTTTATGTAGACTAGGTCTTTTAAGTGAGTTCATTTATTTCTGTGGTTCCTCCGACCGCATTTGATCTCTCATTAGTTCTATGAGGGCTTTCACCTCTTCTGGCTCTTTTATGTTTCGCATTTTATTCCGCCACATTATACGAAGTGAAGGTGGAAATTTCATCTGCACCGTGGCGCCTAGTCCTTGGAGTTCTGACATTAGATTTCCCAGTTCCCACTGCCTGGTCTGGGAAGCCTTTGACATGTCGGACCTTATTCTAAAAGTCCAACTGTCTTTGTTGTAGGTTCCCTTTTTCAGTGCCTCTCCCAAGATCTTGTCCTTCAGCACATACGTTTTAAAATTGACTAAAATCTTCCTTGGGGTTTTCCTTTCCTTGTTCTTTCCAAAGGGATCCCTATGTACTCTTTGTATGTCTTCTTCCAGAGTTGTTTTATCCGCCCATGGGAAGTTTTCTGCCAATAATGCTACTACAAACATCTTAATGTCTTGACCCTCCTGGTTCTCGGGCACATTCAAGATCCTGATATTGTTTTTTCTCGCCTGGTTTTCTAAGGACTCCATCTTTTCGTTCATACTTTTGTTTTCTAACCTTAGGGAGTTTATTTCTTGCCTGTTCTTTTCTACCCTTTTGTCCAGGGCAACAACTTCACTCTCTACTGCCGTAACTCTATCTCCCAGGGCGTTCAACTTATTGTCCAGTTTTTCGCACACTTCCTGGATTTTATCTTGTTTCGCTTCTGATATAGAGAATTTCTCTTTCATTTCTGCCCATATCTTCTCTAGGAGCTCGTCTGTATGATTTTTCGAAGTTTCTTTGGGACTCCCTAGTGATCTTGCATCATTCTCTCCCTCATTCTCGTTCTCTGTGGGCTTGTATGCTGCTTCAACAGAAGGCTCCACACCCCCCTCCGCCATGTGTGCTTTCTGGACCTCGGCTCCTTCTGCTGTTTCACTTCCCTTGTTAGATTTCCACATGTCTTCCAAACACTTTGTTTTTAATTTGATCTTCTTCTTATTATTGTTTTTTTTCCCTTTCTTCGCGCCGCCCGAAGCTATTTCGTCAGTTAGGATGGGCATCTGAGAATTTGTTTTTTGCAAAGAAGAAGTATTCGTGTGTTTGATGGTATCCTCTCTATCCCCCCTCAGAATTTCCGAAGGGGACTGTTCCTGCACGAGAGCCTGAGTCTCTGTTAGTAGCCCCTGCTCTTGTACTTTAAAGTAGCTTCTTAGTGAGGGAGTCACTTTTATTTTAGACCTCAGTGAGGTGACCTGTTTGCCGTTCTCTAAAGTACTCTTGGTGTATTCTTTTACTTGAGTTTTCTGCCTTTTCTTGCTCTCCCTTGGTGAAATACCTTTGGGGTATTGCTCTTGCCTTAGGAAGTTTCTGTTGCGCAAGCTGTAAGAAGATACTACTTGTCTGTCTTGTCTTTTCACTTGCTGAGACTCTAATGTTTCCTTGGTCCTCACAAGATCTGGATCTGAAACTTTAAGACTCCCCCCTAAGTTTTGCTGCGCCTCCTCTTTGCCCTCCTTTGCTATTTTTACACATTTACTCATAAGCAGGTGGATAGTTAGCATTTTAGATTTCGAATTCTGAATTTGGCAGTTATGTGCAATGTTTAGATTATTTTGGATGTTTATAATGCTCTCTGACGTTCTCTCTGGCGTTATATTGGTAGCTTTATCTGTTATCTGAATCCTCCTTGTTAGAGCAATTTTATTAATGCCCATGTGGTTTCCATTTTGGTTGCAAAATGAACCAGCTCTGAGTTCTTCAAAGCCCCAACACCCTCGAGCCTTGGTGTTTGACTCCCTGTTCTGAGTGCTCCAGTTTGAAATCCCTCGGCTCGAACTTAAAACCGAAACTGATCCGACTCCGCTACTACCACTGTGTGCCTCAGTGTATTGCCGGAGATTGACTCTGACTCTCCCGCTCGTGCCCCGGAACTGAAAATTCAGTCTTCCGGAGGCGCGACAACAGCGCGTCTTTGCCTCTGCTGCGGTGCTCCAGAGATTAGATTGCTCCCCCGCCTTGACACCACGTTCTGATCGCTGCCAAGATCTGCCGCTTTCACCAGTATTTCCGAGTGCCTCCGTGAGCCCCAGACGGTGCTCGCCGCCCGCGGGAGTCGTTTCCGCTCTCTGCAACCCACCATGCATCCAGCATCGGCTCAGAACTTCCCTTGGTTTTCCGCATTCAAGTGGGGGTAAAAACGGACCAGAGCCACATACCATTTCAAAAAGGCCGTATTGCAGGTAAGCGGGTCCCCAATCTTTGTCTCCCACTCTTATGGTACTCTCATAATGCTTATCAGCATATACTTTCGTGCTTCTGTTCACCCATAAGCTTCTCCGTTTTGTGGGTGCTTTTCAATCGCTACATATCCTTTTAGAATCACGGGTGAACCGGGAGCTCTCCGACTGAGCTCCTTACCCAGCCGCCATCTTCCCCCACAAGACCCTTCTGAAATCATGGTCAGAGTTTCAAGAGTTGACAAACAATACACTATCCAAATTTAAATTTTACCAAATCCTAAGCTGGTCTAAGACACTACCAAATAACAACAATGGAAATGAAAAAATGGAAAAAGAAATGGTTAAAACAACAAAAGTACCAAAAGAAGTAGCTAAATGGTACTGGGCTCTGATAAATGCTAATGATACAAACCCCAATATAGAAGTACAAATTTGGGGGAAAGATCTACCAATAGCGGACCTAGACTTAATCTGGGAAAAATCCGTGGAAAAATGCTGGTCCACTCTGAAATCTGCGGCTCTGAAAAGGAACCATTTCTTTACAATTCATCGGGCTTACTGGACACCAAGAAAGCTTTCCAAGTTTAAGAACGCAGGAATAAAAAAATGCCCAAAATGTGGAGAAGAAAAGGCAGATGATATCCACATGTTTAAAAACTGCCCCCAATTGAAAGAATACTGGGACGAAGTTGGTAAGACCTTGAGCACTATCCTGACCAAGCAACTAACTGTAAGTACCACCCTTACCCTGTTTGGGATTGAAGACACAGTAAACGGAGGGGGGGTCACAAAAAGGCAAGAAAATCTTCTTTTTGTTTTGATAGTACTTGCAAGGAGGGAAATTTGCATTAAATGGATAGGGTCTACCAGTCCAATGCATGCAGATTGGTTGAACTCGGCGATAAGAATTAATAAACTCGATAGGAAGGGAAACACATGTAAGAGATTTAAGTTCTGGGAAAGTTTTGAAAATTTCTTAAACCCTAAGTAAGATCAAATCACCAGTCCTATGATTAAAGCGATACACGCTTTGGTAGACAAGTATGATACTTGTTGAGTAGTCAAAGCGACTATCTCCCCCAGCTCCAAAATCAGAGGTAATGGTATGTAACGGGCAAAGGAAACTCCTCTAAAGATCATCAAGAGGATGATGAAACTCCCCAAACAAGAGAGACCGAGGGGCAGTACCGGATAGAAACTAGAGGCAGACACCTGATACTCCGAAATCACACCGATATCGCAATATGAGGATTAAAAATAAATAAATAAAAAAACACCCCCAAATTGCCCACCAAAAATACGCAATACTGCTACCTTGCAGGCCGCCAATGTAAGCCAATGGCAAAAATGCACCTCAGAAACAAGGCCTAATTCCCCTTTCCCCTCAACCTACGCCCAAACAGCTATTTTGACACAAAATTAGACCTTCCCAGCAGTGCTACCAGACCCCTAAACCCACTCCCAAAAATCAAGAACACCCCTAAATAGCTTCCCAAAAACACGCAATACTGCTACCTTGTAGGGCGCCAATGTAAGCTAATGGCAAAAATGCACCTCAGAAACAGGGCCTAATTCCCCTTTCCCCTCAATTTACGCCCAAATTGCTATTTTGACACAAAATTAGACCTTCCCAGCAGTGCTCCCAGACCCCTAAACCCACTCCCAGAAATCTAGAACACCCCTAAATAGCTTCCCAAAAACACGCAATACAGCTACTTTGCAGGCCGACAATGCAAGCCAATGGTCAAAATGCACCTCAGAAACAGGGACTAATTCCCTTTTCCCCTCAACCTTCAACCAAACTGCTATTTTGAGACAAGATTAGACCTTCCCAGCAGTGCTCCCAGGCCCCTAAACCCACTCCCAACAATCTAGAACACCCCCAAATTGCCCACCAAAAATACGCAATACTGCTACCTTGCAGGCCGCCAATGTAAGCCAATGGCAAAAAAGCACCTCAGAAACAGGCCCAAATTCCCCTTTCCCCTCAACCTACGACCAAAGTGCTATTTTGACACAAAATTAGACATTCCCAGCAGTGCTCCCAGACCCCTAAACCCACTCCCAAAAATCTGGAACACACCCAAATAGCTTCCCAAAAACACGCAATACAGCTACCTTGCAGGCCACCAAAGTAAACCAATGGCAAAAATGCACCTCAGAAACAGGGGCTAATTCCCCTTTCCCCTCAACCTACGACCAAACTGATATTTAGGCACAAGATTAGACCTTCCCAGCAGCTCTCCCAGAACCCTAATCCAACTCCCAAAAATCTAGAACACCCCCAAATAGCTTCCCGAAAACACGCAATACTGCTACCTTGCAGGCCGCCAATGTAAGCCAATGGCAAAAAAGCACCTCATAAACAGGCCCTAATTCCCCTTTCCCCTCAACCTACGACCAAACTGCTATTTTTACACAAAATGAGACCTTCCCAGCTGTGCTCCTAGGCCCCTAAACCCACTCCCAACAATCTAGAACACCCAAAAATAGCTACTCAAAAACACGCAATACAGCTACCTTGCAGGCCGCCAGTGTAAGCCAATAGCAAAAATGCACCTCAGAAACAGGTCCTATATCCCCTTTCCCCTCAACCTACGCCCAAACTGCTATTTTGAGACAAAATTAGACCTTCCCAGCAGTGCTCCCAGGCCCCTAAACCCACTCCCAACAACCTAGAACACCCCCAAATAGCCCACCAAAAATACGCAATCCTGCTACCTTGCAGGCCGCCAATGTAAGCCAATGGCAAAAATGCACCTCAGAAACAAATCCTAATTCCCCTTTCTCCTCAACCTACGCCCAAACAGCTATTTTGACACAAAATTAGACCTTCCCAGCAGTGCTACCAGACCCCTAAACCCACTCCCAAAAATCAAGAACACCCCTAACTAGCTTCCCAAAAACACGCAATACTGCTACCTTGTAGGGCGCCAATGTAAGCCAATGGCAAAAATGCACCTCAGAAACAGGGCCTTATTC
Organism: Lissotriton vulgaris; assembly: GCF_964263255.1. Lineage (NCBI taxonomy): Eukaryota > Metazoa > Chordata > Amphibia > Caudata > Salamandridae > Lissotriton > Lissotriton vulgaris. The sequence goes on along the minus strand of NW_028248795.1, from coordinate 42,479 downwards.
CCCTTTCCCCTCAATTTACGCCCAAATTGCTATTTTGACACAAAATTAGACCTTCCCAGCAGTGCTCCCAGACCCCTAAACCCACTCCCAGAAATCTAGAACACCCCTAAATAGCTTCCCAATAACACGCAATACAGCTACTTTGCAGGCCGACAATGTAAGCCAATGGTCAAAATGCACCTCAGAAACAGGGACTAATTCCCTTTTCCCCTCAACCTTCAACCAAACTGCTATTTTGAGACAAGATTAGACCTTCCCAGCAGTACTCCCAGACCCCTAAACCCACTCCCAAATATCTAGAACACCCCCAAACTGCTTCCCAAAACACGCAATACAGCTGCCTTGCAGGCCGCCTATGTAAGCCAATGGCAAAAATGCACCTCAGAAACAGGGCCTAATTCCCCTTTCCCCTTAACCTACGCCCAAACTGCTATTTTGACACAAAATAAGACCTTCCCAGCAGTGCTCCCAGACCCCTAAACCCACTCCCAATAATCTAGAACACACCCAAATAGCTTCCCAAAAACACGCAATACAGCTACCTTGCAGGCCGCCAATGTATTCAATGTCAAAAATGCGCCTCAGAAACAGGGCCTAATTCCCCTTTCCTCTCAAGTTACGACCAAACTGCTATTTTGACACAAAATTAGACCTTCCCGGCTGTGCTCACAGACCCCTAAACCCTCTCCCAGAAATGTAGAACACCCACAAATAGCTTCCCAAAAACATGCAATACAGCTACCTTGCACGCCACCAATGTAAGCCAATGGCAAAAAAGCACCTCAGAAACAGGCCCTAATTCCCCTTTCCCCTCAACCTACGACCAAAGTGCTATTTTGACACAAAATTAGACCTTCCCAGCAGTGCTCCCAGACCCCTAAACCCACTCCCAAAAATCTAGAACACACCCAAATAGCTTCCCAAAAACACGCAATACAGCTACCTTGCAGGCCACCAATGTAAGCCAATGGCAAAAATGCACCTCAGAAACAGTGGCTAATTCCCCTTTCCCCTCAACCTACGACCAAACTGCTATTTAGGCACAACATTAGACCTTCCCAGCAGCTCTCCCAGACCCCTAAACCAACTCCCAAAAATCTAGAACACCCCCAAATAGCTTCTCAAAAACACGCAATACAGCTACCTTGCAGGCCGCCAATGTAAGCCAATGGCAAAAAGTACCTCATAAACAGGCCCTAATTCCCCTTTCCCCTCAACCTACGACCAAACTGCTATTTTGACACAAAATTAGACCTTCCCAGCAGTGCTCCTAGGCCCCTAAACCCACTCCCAACAATCTAGAACACCCAAAAATAGCTACTCAAAAACACGCAATACAGCTACCTTGCAGGCCGCCAATGTAAGCCAATGGCAAAAATGCACCTCAGAAACAGGGCCTAATTCCCCTTTCCTCTCAACCTACACCCAAACTGCTATTTTGAGACAAAATTAGACCTTCCCAGCAGTGGTCCCAGGCCCCTAAACCCACTCCCAACAATCTAGAACACCCCCAAATTGCCCACCAAAAATACGCAATACTGCTACCTTGCAGGCCGCCAATTTAAGCCAATGGCAAAAATGCACCTCAGAAACAAGGCCTAATTCCCCTTTCCCCTCAACCTACGCCCGAACAGCTATTTTGACACAAAATTAGACCTTCTCAGCAGTGCTACCAGACCCCTAAACCCACTCCCAAAAATCAAGAACACCCCTAAATAGCTTCCCAAAAACACGCAATACTGCTACCTTGTAGGGCGCCAATGTAAGCCAATGGCAAAAATGCACCTCAGAAACAGGGCCTAATTCCCCTTTCCCCTCAATGTACGCCAAAATTACTATTTTGACACAAAATAAGACCTTCCCAGCAGTGCTCCCAGACCTCTAAACCCACTCCCAGAAATGTAGAACACCCACAAATAGCTTCCCAAAAACATGCAATACAGCTACCTTGCACGCCACCAATGTAAGCCAATGGCAAAAAAGCACCTCAGAAACAGGCCCTAATTCCCCTTTCCCCTCAACCTACGACCAAAGTGCTATTTTGACACAAAATTAGACCTTCCCAGCAGTGCTCCCAGACCCCTAAACCCACTCCCAAAAATCTAGAACACCCCCAAATAGCTTCCCAAAAACACGCAATACAGCTACCTTGCAGGCCGCCAATGTAAGCCAATAGCAAAAAGCACCTCATAAACAGGCCCTAATTCCCCTTTCCCCTCAACCTACGACCAAACTGCTAATTTGACACAAAATTAGAACTTCCCAGCAGTGCTCCTAGGCCCCTAAACCCACTCCCAACAATCTAGAACACCCAAAAATAGCTACTCAAAAACACGCAATACAGCTACCTTGCAGGCCGCCAATGTAAGCCAATGGCAAAAATGCACCTCAGAAACAGGGCCTAATTCCCCTTTCCTCTCAACCTACACCCAAACTGCTATTTTGAGACAAAATTAGACCTTCCCAGCAGTGCTCCCAGGCCCCTAAACCCACTCCCAACAATCTAGAACACCCCCAAATTGCCCACCAAAAATACGCAATACTGCTACCTTGCAGGCCGCCAATGTAAGCCAATGGCAAAAATGCACCTCAGAAACAGGGCTTAATTCCCCTTTCCCCTCAACCTACGCCCAAACTGCTATTTTGTCACAAAATTAGACCTTCCCAGCAGTGCTCTCAGACCCCTAAACCCACTCCCAACAATCTAGAACACCCCCAAATAGCTTCTCAAAAACACGCAATACAGGTACCTTGCAGGCCGCCAATGTAAGCCAATGACAAAAATGCACCTCAGAAACAGGGCCTAATTCCCCTTTCTCCTCAACTTACGCCCAAACTGCTATTTTGACACAAAATTAGACCTTCCCAGCAGTGCCCCCAGACCCCTAAACCCACTCCCAGAAATCTAGAACACCCCTAAATAGCTTCCCAAAAACACGCAATACAGCTACTTTGCAGGCCGCCAATGTAAGCCAATGGTCAAAATGCACCTCAGAAACAGGGACTAATTCCCTTTTCCCCTCAACCTTTAATCAAACTGCTATTTTGAGACAAGATTAGACCTTCCCAGCAGTACTCCCAGACCCCTAAACCCACTCCAAAAATCTAGAACACCCCCAAACAGCTTCCCAAAACACGCAATACAGCTGCCTTGCAGGCCGCCTATGTAAGCCAATGGCAAAAATGCACCTCAGAAACAGGGCCTAATTCCCCTTTCCCCTTAACCTACGCCCAAACTGCTATTTTGACACAAAATTAGACCTTCCCAGCAGTGCTCCCAGACCCCTAAACCCACTCCCAAAAATCTAGAACACCCCCAAATAGCTTCCCAAAAACACGCAATACAGCTACCTTGTAGGCCGCCAATGTATCCAATGGCAAAGAAACAGGGCCTAATTCCCTTTTCCTCTCAACCTACGACCAAACTGCTATTTTGACACGAAATTAGACCTTCCCAGCAGTGCTCAAAAACCCCTAAACCCACTCCCAACAATCTAGAACACCCCCAAATTGCTCACCAAAAACACGCAATACTGATACCTTGCAGGCCGTCAATGTAAGCCAATGGAAAAAATGCACCTCAGAAACAAGGCCTACTTCCCCTTTCCCCTCAACTTACGCCCAAATTGCTATTTTGACACAAAATTAGACCTTCCCAGCAGTGCCCCCAGACCCCTAAACCCACTCTCAGAAATCTAGAACACCCCTAAATAGCTTCACAAAAACACGCAATACAGCTACTTTGCAGGCTGCCAATGTAAGCCAATGGTCAGAATGCACCTCAGAAACAGGGACTAATTCTCTTTTCCCCTCAACCTTCAATCAAACTGCTATTTTGAGACAAGATTAGACCTTCCCAGCAGTACTCCCAGACCCCTAAACCCACTCCAAAAATCTAGAACACCCCCAAACAGCTTCCCAAAACACGCAATACAGCTGCCTTGCAGGCCGCCTATGTAAGCCAATGGCAAAAATGCACCTCAGAAACAGGGCTTAATTCCCCTTTCCCCTCAACCTACGCCCAAACTGCTATTTTGTCACAAAATTAGACCTTCCCAGCAGTGCTCTCAGACCCCTAAACCCACTCCCAACAATCTAGAACACCCCCAAATAGCTTCTCAAAAACACGCAATACAGGTACCTTGCAGGCCGCCAATGTAAGCCAATGGCAAAAATGCACCTCAGAAACAGGGCCTAATTCCCCTTTCCCCTCAACTTACGCCCAAATTGCTATTTTGACACAAAATTAGACCTTCCCAGCAGTGCCCCCAGACCCCTAAACCCACTCCCAGAAATCTATAACACCCCTAAATAGCTTCCCAAAAACACGCAATACAGCTACTTTGCAGGCCGCCAATGTAAGCCAATGGTCAAAATGCACCTCAGAAACAGGGACTAATTCCCTTTTCCCCTCAACCTTCAATCAAACTGCTATTTTGAGACAAGATTAGACCTTCCCAGCAGTACTCCCAGACTCCTAAACCCACTCCAAAAAATTAAAAACACCCCCAAACAGCTTCCCAAAACACGCAATACAGCAGCCTTGCAGGCCGCCTATGTAAGCCAATGGCAAAAATGCACCTCAGACACAGGGCCTAATTCCCCTTTCCCCTTAACCTACGCCCAAACTGCTATTTTGACACAAAATTAGACCTTCCCAGCAGTGCTCCCAGACCCCTAAACCCACTCCCAAAAATCTAGAACACCCCCAAATAGCTTCCCAAAAACACACAATACAGCTACCTTGTAGGCCGCCAATGTATCCAATGGCAAAGAAACAGGGCCTAATTCCCCTTTCCTCTCAACCTACGACCAAACTGCTATTTTGACACGAAATTAGACCTTCCCAGCAGTGCTCCCAGACCCCTAAACCCACTCCCAACAATCTAGAACACCCCCAAATTGCTCACCAAAAACACGCAATACTGATACCTTGCAGGCCGCCAATGTAAGCCAATGGTCAGAATGCACCTCAGAAACAGGGACTAATTCCCTTTTCCCCTCAACCTTCAATCAAACTGCTATTTTGAGACAAGATTAGACCTTCCCAGCAGTACTCCCAGACCCCTAAACCCACTCCAAAAATCTAGAACACCCCCAAACAGCTTCCCAAAACACGCAATACAGCTGCCTTGCAGGCCGCCTATATAAGCCAATGGCAAAAATGCACCTCAGAAACAGGGCTTAATTCCCCTTTCCCCTCAACCTACGCCCAAACTGCTATTTTGTCACAAAATTAGACCTTCCCAGCAGTGCTCTCAGACCCCTAAACCCACTCCCAACAATCTAGAACACCCCCAAATAGCTTCTCAAAAACACGCAATACAGGTACCTTGCAGGCCGCCAATGTAAGCCAATGGCAAAAATGCACCTCAGAAACAGGGCCTAATTCCCCTTTCCCCTCAACTTACGCCCAAATTGCTATTTTGACACAAAATTAGACCTTCCCAGCAGTGCCCCCAGACCCCTAAACCCACTCTCAGAAATCTAGAACACCCCTAAATAGCTTCACAAAAACACGCAATACAGCTACTTTGCAGGCTGCCAATGTAAGCCAATGGTCAGAATGCACCTCAGAAACAGGGACTAATTCCCTTTTCCCCTCAACCTTCAATCAAACTGCTATTTTGAGACAAGATTAGACCTTCCCAGCAGTGCTCCCAGACCCCTAAACCCACTCCCAAAAATCTAGAACACACCCAAATAGCTTCCCAAAAACACGCAATACAGCTACCTTGCAGGCCACCAATGTAAGCCAATGGCAAAAATGCACCTCAGAAACAGTGGCTAATTCCCCTTTCCCCTCAACCTACGACCAAACTGCTATTTAGGCACAACATTAGACCTTCCCAGCAGCTCTCCCAGACCCCTAAACCAACTCCCAAAAATCTAGAACACCCCCAAATAGCTTCTCAAAAACACGCAATACAGCTACCTTGCAGGCCGCCAATGTAAGCCAATGGCAAAAAGTACCTCATAAACAGGCCCTAATTCCCCTTTCCCCTCAACCTACGACCAAACTGCTATTTTGACACAAAATTGGACCTTCCCAGCAGTGCTCCTAGGCCCCTAAACCCACTCCCAACAATCTAGAACACCCAAAAATAGCTACTCAAAAACACGCAATACAGCTACCTTGCAGGCCGCCAATGTAAGCCAATGGCAAAAATGCACCTCAGAAACAGGGCCTAATTCCCCTTTCCTCTCAACCTATACCCAAACTGCTATTTTGAGACAAAATTAGACCTTCCCAGCAGTGGTCCCAGGCCCCTAAACCCACTCCCAACAATCTAGAACACCCCCAAATTGCCCACCAAAAATACGCAATACTGCTACCTTGCAGGCCGCCAATTTAAGCCAATGGCAAAAATGCACCTCAGAAACAAGGCCTAATTCCCCTTTCCCCTCAACCTACGCCCGAACAGCTATTTTGACACAAAATTAGACCTTCTCAGCAGTGCTACCAGACCCCTAAACCCACTCCCAAAAATCAAGAACACCCCTAAATAGCTTCCCAAAAACACGCAATACTGCTACCTTGTAGGGCGCCAATGTAAGCCAATGGCAAAAATGCACCTCAGAAACAGGGCCTAATTCCCCTTTCCCCTCAATGTACGCCAAAATTACTATTTTGACACAAAATAAGACCTTCCCAGCAGTGCTCCCAGACCTCTAAACCCACTCCCAGAAATGTAGAACACCCACAAATAGCTTCCCAAAAACATGCAATACAGCTACCTTGCACGCCACCAATGTAAGCCAATGGCAAAAAAGCACCTCAGAAACAGGCCCTAATTCCCCTTTCCCCTCAACCTACGACCAAAGTGCTATTTTGACACAAAATTAGACCTTCCCAGCAGTGCTCCCAGACCCCTAAACCCACTCCCAAAAATCTAGAACACCCCCAAATAGCTTCCCAAAAACACGCAATACAGCTACCTTGCAGGCCGCCAATGTAAGCCAATAGCAAAAAGCACCTCATAAACAGGCCCTAATTCCCCTTTCCCCTCAACCTACGACCAAACTGCTAATTTGACACAAAATTAGAACTTCCCAGCAGTGCTCCTAGGCCCCTAAACCCACTCCCAACAATCTAGAACACCCAAAAATAGCTACTCAAAAACACGCAATACAGCTACCTTGCAGGCCGCCAATGTAAGCCAATGGCAAAAATGCACCTCAGAAACAGGGCCTAATTCCCCTTTCCTCTCAACCTACACCCAAACTGCTATTTTGAGACAAAATTAGACCTTCCCAGCAGTGCTCCCAGGCCCCTAAACCCACTCCCAACAATCTAGAACACCCCCAAATTGCCCACCAAAAATACGCAATACTGCTACCTTGCAGGCCGCCAATGTAAGCCAATGGCAAAAATGCACCTCAGAAACAGGGCTTAATTCCCCTTTCCCCTCAACCTACGCCCAAACTGCTATTTTGTCACAAAATTAGACCTTCCCAGCAGTGCTCTCAGACCCCTAAACCCACTCCCAACAATCTAGAACACCCCCAAATAGCTTCTCAAAAACACGCAATACAGGTACCTTGCAGGCCGCCAATGTAAGCCAATGACAAAAATGCACCTCAGAAACAGGGCCTAATTCCCCTTTCTCCTCAACTTACGCCCAAACTGCTATTTTGACACAAAATTAGACCTTCCCAGCAGTGCCCCCAGACCCCTAAACCCACTCCCAGAAATCTAGAACACCCCTAAATAGCTTCCCAAAAACACGCAATACAGCTACTTTGCAGGCCGCCAATGTAAGCCAATGGTCAAAATGCACCTCAGAAACAGGGACTAATTCCCTTTTCCCCTCAACCTTTAATCAAACTGCTATTTTGAGACAAGATTAGACCTTCCCAGCAGTACTCCCAGACCCCTAAACCCACTCCAAAAATCTAGAACACCCCCAAACAGCTTCCCAAAACACGCAATACAGCTGCCTTGCAGGCCGCCTATGTAAGCCAATGGCAAAAATGCACCTCAGAAACAGGGCCTAATTCCCCTTTCCCCTTAACCTACGCCCAAACTGCTATTTTGACACAAAATTAGACCTTCCCAGCAGTGCTCCCAGACCCCTAAACCCACTCCCAAAAATCTAGAACACCCCCAAATAGCTTCCCAAAAACACGCAATACAGCTACCTTGTAGGCCGCCAATGTATCCAATGGCAAAGAAACAGGGCCTAATTCCCTTTTCCTCTCAACCTACGACCAAACTGCTATTTTGACACGAAATTAGACCTTCCCAGCAGTGCTCCCAGACCCCTAAACCCACTCCCAACAATCTAGAACACCCCCAAATTGCTCACCAAAAACACGCAATACTGATACTTGCAGGCCGCCAATGTAAGCCAATGGAAAAAATGCACCTCAGAAACAAGGCCTACTTCCCCTTTCCCCTCAACTTACGCCCAAATTGCTATTTTGACACAAAATTAGACCTTCCCAGCAGTGCCCCCAGACCCCTAAACCCACTCTCAGAAATCTAGAACACCCCTAAATAGCTTCACAAAAACACGCAATACAACTTCTTTGCAGGCTGCCAATGTAAGCCAATGGTCAGAATGCACCTCAGAAACAGGGACTAATTCTCTTTTCCCCTCAACCTTCAATCAAACTGCTATTTTGAGACAAGATTAGACCTTCCCAGCAGTACTCCCAGACCCCTAAACCCACTCCAAAAATCTAGAACACCCCCAAACAGCTTCCCAAAACACGCAATACAGCTGCCTTGCAGGCCGCCTATGTAAGCCAATGGCAAAAATGCACCTCAGAAACAGGGCTTAATTCCCCTTTCCCCTCAACCTACGCCCAAACTGCTATTTTGTCACAAAATTAGACCTTCCCAGCAGTGCTCTCAGACCCCTAAACCCACTCCCAACAATCTAGAACACCCCCAAATAGCTTCTCAAAAACACGCAATACAGGTACCTTGCAGGCCGCCAATGTAAGCCAATGGCAAAAATGCACCTCAGAAACAGGGCCTAATTCCCCTTTCCCCTCAACTTACGCCCAAATTGCTATTTTGACACAAAATTAGACCTTCCCAGCAGTGCCCCCAGACCCCTAAACCCACTCCCAGAAATCTATAACACCCCTAAATAGCTTCCCAAAAACACGCAATACAGCTACTTTGCAGGCCGCCAATGTAAGCCAATGGTCAAAATGCACCTCAGAAACAGGGACTAATTCCCTTTTCCCCTCAACCTTCAATCAAACTGCTATTTTGAGACAAGATTAGACCTTCCCAGCAGTACTCCCAGACCCCTAAACCCACTCCAAAAATCTAGAACACCCCCAAATAGCTTCCCAAAACACGCAATACAGCTGCCTTGCAGGCCGCCTATGTAAGCCAAAGGCAAAAATGCACCTCAGAAACAGGGCTTAATTCCCCTTTCCCCTCAACCTACGCCCAAACTGCTATTTTGACACAAAATTAGACCTTCCCAGCAGTGCTCTCAGACCCCTAAACCCACTCCCAACAATCTAGAACACCCCCAAATAGCTTCTCAAAAACACGCAATACAGGTACCTTGCAGGCCGCCAATGTAAGCCAACGGCAAAAATGCACCTCAGAAACAGGGCCTAATTCCCCTTTCCCCTCAACTTACGCCCAAATTGCTATTTTGACACAAAATTAGACCTTCCCAGCAGTGCCCCCAGACCCCTAAACCCACTCCCAGAAATCTATAACACCCCTAAATAGCTTCCCAAAAACACGCAATACAGCTACTTTGCAGGCCGCCAATGTAAGCCAATGGTCAAAATGCACCTCAGAAACAGGGACTAATTCCCTTTTCCCCTCAACCTTCAATCAAACTGCTATTTTGAGACAAGATTAGACCTTCCCAGCAGTACTCCCAGACTCCTAAACCCACTCCAAAAAATTAAAAACACCCCCAAACAGCTTCCCAAAACACGCAATACAGCAGCCTTGCAGGCCGCCTATGTAAGCCAATGGCAAAAATGCACCTCAGACACAGGGCCTAATTCCCCTTTCCCCTTAACCTACGCCCAAACTGCTATTTTGACACAAAATTAGACCTTCCCAGCAGTGCTCCCAGACCCCTAAACCCACTCCCAAAAATCTAGAACACCCCCAAATAGCTTCCCAAAAACACACAATACAGCTACCTTGTAGGCCGCCAATGTATCCAATGGCAAAGAAACAGGGCCTAATTCCCCTTTCCTCTCAACCTACGACCAAACTGCTATTTTGACACGAAATTAGACCTTCCCAGCAGTGCTCCCAGACCCCTAAACCCACTCCCAACAATCTAGAACACCCCCAAATTGCTCACCAAAAACACGCAATACTGATACCTTGCAGGCCGCCAATGTAAGCCAATGGTCAGAATGCACCTCAGAAACAGGGACTAATTCCCTTTTCCCCTCAACCTTCAATCAAACTGCTATTTTGAGACAAGATTAGACCTTCCCAGCAGTACTCCCAGACCCCTAAACCCACTCCAAAAATCTAGAACACCCCCAAACAGCTTCCCAAAACACGCAATACAGCTGCCTTGCAGGCCGCCTATATAAGCCAATGGCAAAAATGCACCTCAGAAACAGGGCTTAATTCCCCTTTCCCCTCAACCTACGCCCAAACTGCTATTTTGTCACAAAATTAGACCTTCCCAGCAGTGCTCTCAGACCCCTAAACCCACTCCCAACAATCTAGAACACCCCCAAATAGCTTCTCAAAAACACGCAATACAGGTACCTTGCAGGCCGCCAATGTAAGCCAATGGCAAAAATGCACCTCAGAAACAGGGCCTAATTCCCCTTTCCCCTCAACTTACGCCCAAATTGCTATTTTGACACAAAATTAGACCTTCCCAGCAGTGCCCCCAGACCCCTAAACCCACTCTCAGAAATCTAGAACACCCCTAAATAGCTTCACAAAAACACGCAATACAGCTACTTTGCAGGCTGCCAATGTAAGCCAATGGTCAGAATGCACCTCAGAAACAGGGACTAATTCCCTTTTCCCCTCAACCTTCAATCAAACTGCTATTTTGAGACAAGATTAGACCTTCCCAGCAGTACTCCCAGACCCCTAAACCCACTCCAAAAATCTAGAACACCCCCAAACAGCTTCCCAAAACACGCAATACAGCTGCCTTGCAGGCCGCCTATGTAAGCCAACGGAAAAAATGCACCTCAGAAACAGGGCTTAATTCCCCTTTCCCCTCAACTTACGCCCAAACTGCTATTTTGTCACAAAATTAGACCTTCCCAGCAGTGCTCTCAGACCCCTAAACCCACTCCCAACAATCTAGAACACCCCCAAATAGCTTCTCAAAAACACGCAATACAGGTACCTTGCAGGCCGCCAATGTAAGCCAATGACAAAAATGCACCTCAGAAACAGGGCCTAATTCCCCTTTCCTCTCAACCTACGACCAAACTGCTATTTTGACACGAAATTAGACCTTCCCAGCAGTGCTCCCAGACCCCTAAACCCACTCCCAACAATCTAGAACACCCCCAAATTGCTCACCGAAAACACGCAATACTGCTACCTTGCAGGCCGCCAATGTAAGCCAATGGCAACAATGCACCTCAGAAAAAAGGCCTAATTCCCCTTTCCCCTCAACCTAGGCCCAAACTGCTATTTTGACACAAAATTAGACCTTCCCAGCAGTGCTCCCAGGCCCCTAAACCCACTCCCAACAATCTAGAACACCCCCAAATTGCCCACCAAAAACACGCAATACAGCTACCTTGCAGGCCGCCAATGTAAGCCAATGGAAAAAATGCACCTCAGAAACAAGGCCTAATTCCCCTTTCCCGGCAACCTACGCCCAAACTGCTAGTTTGACACAAAATGAGATCTTCCCAGCAGTGCTATCACACCCCTAAACCCTCTCCCAGAAATCTAGAACACCCCTAAATAGCTTCCCAAAAACACGCAATACTGCTACCTTGCAGGCCGCCAATGTATCCAATGGCGGAAATGCACCTCAGAAACAGGGACTAATTCCCTTTTCCCCTCAACCTACAACCAAACTGCTATTTTGAGACAAAATTAGACCTTCCCAGCAGTGCTCCCAGACCCCTAAACCCACTCCCAAAAATCTAGAACACCCCCAAACAGCTTCCCAAAACACGCAATACAGCTGTCTTGCAGGCCGCCATTGTAAGCCAATGGCAAAAATGCACCTCAGAAACAGGGACTAATTCCCCTTTCCCCTCAACCTATGACCAAACTGCTATTTAGGCACGACATTAGACCTTCCCAGCAGTTCTCCCAGACCCCTAAACCCACTCCCAAAAATCTAGAACAACCCCAAATAGCTTCCAAAAACACGCAATACAGCTACCTTGCAGGCCGCCAATATAAGCCAATGGCAAAAATGCACCTCAGAATCAGGGCCTAATTCTCCTTTCCCCTCAACCTACGCCCGAACTGCTATTTTGAGACATAATTAGACCTTCCCAGCAGTGCTCCCAGGCCCCTAAACCCACTCCCAACAATCTAGAACACCCCCAAATTGCCCACCAAAAACACGCAATACTGCTACCTTGCAAGCCGTCAATGTAAGCCAATGGCAAAAATGCACCTCAGAAACAAGGCCTAATTCCCCTTTCCCCTCAACCTACGCCCAAACTGCTATTTTGACACAAAATTAGACCTTCCCAGCAGTGCTCCCAGACCCCTAAACCCACTCAAAAAATCTAGAACACTCCCAAACAGCTTGCCAAAACACGCAATACAGCTGCCTTGCAGGCCGACAATGTAAGCCAATGGTCAAAATGCACCTCAGAAACAGGGTCTAATTCCCCTTTCCCCTCAAACTACGCCCAAACTGCTATTTAGGCACAACATTAGACCTTCCCAGCAGTGCTCCCAGACCCCTAAACCCACTCCCAACAATCTGGAACTCCCCCAAATAGCTTCTCAAAAACACGCAATACAGCTACCTTGCACGCCACCAATGTAAGCCAATGACAAGAATGCACCTCAGAAACAGGGGCTAATTCCCCTCTCCCCTCAACCTACGACCAAACTGCTATTTTGACACAAAATTAGACCTTCCCAGCAGTGCTCCCAGACCCCTAAACCAACTCCCAACAATCTAGAACACCCCCAAATAGCTTCCCAAAAACACGCAATACAGCTACCTTGCAGGCCGCCAATGTAAGCTAAAAGCAAAAAAGCACCTCAGAAACAGGCCCTAATTCCCCTTTTCCCTCAACCTACGACCAAACTGCTATGTTGACACACAATTAGACCTTCCCAGCAGTGCTCCCAGGCCCCTAAACCCACTCCCAACAATCTAGAACACCCCCAAATAGCTTCTTAAAAACACGCAATACAGCTACCTTGCAGGCCGCCAATGTAAGCCAAAAGCAAAAATGCACCTCAGAAACAGGGCCTAATTCCCCTTTCCCCTCAGCCTACGCCCAAACTGCTATTTTGAGACAAAATTAGACCTTCCCAGCAGTGCTTTCAGCCCCCTAAACCCACTCCCAAAATCTAGAACACCCCTAGATAGCTTATCAAAACACGCAATACAGGTAACTTGCAGGCCGCCAATGTAAGCCAATGGCAAAAATGCACCTCAGAAACAGGGCCTTATTCCCCTTTCTCCTCAACTTACGCCCAAACTGCTATTTTGACACAAAATTAGAACTTCCCAGCAGTGCTCCCAGACCCCTACACCCACTCCCAGAAATCTAGAACACCCCTAAACAGCTTCCCAAAAACACGCAATACAGCTGCCTTGCAGGCCGCCTATGTAAGCCAATGGCAAAAATGCACCTCAGAAACAGGGCCTAATTCCACTTTCCCCTCAACCTACGCCCAAACTGCTATTTTGACACAAAATTAGACCTTCCCAGCAGTTCTCCCAGACCCCTAAACCCACTCCCAACAATCTAGAACACCCCCAAATAGCTTCTCAAAAACAAGCAATACAGCTACTTTGCAGGCCGCCAATGTAAGCTAATGGTCAAAATGCACCTCAGAAACAGGGACTGATTCCCTTTTGTCCTCAACCTTCAATCAAACTGCTATTTTGAGACAAGATTAGACCTTCCCAGCAGTACTCCCAGACCCCTAAACCCACTCAAAAAATCTAGAACACTCCCAAACAGCTTCCCAAAACACGCAATACAGCTGTCTTGCAGGCCGCCTATGTAAGCCAATGGCAAAAATGCACCTCAGAAACAGGGCCTAATTCCCCTTTCCCCTCAACCTACGCCCAAACTGCTATTTAGGCACAACATTAGACCTTCCCAGCAGTGCTCCCAGACCCCTAAACCCACTCCCAACAATCTAGAACGCCCCCAAATAGCTTCTCAAAAACACGCAATACAGCTACCTTGCAGGCCGCCAATGTAAGCCAATGGCAAAAATGCACCTCAGAAACAGGGCCTAATTCCCCTTTCCCCTCAACTTACGCCCAAATTGCTATTTTGACACACAATTAGACCTTCCCAGCAGTGCCCCCAGACCCCTAAACCCACTCCCAGAAATCTAGAACACCCCTAAATAGCTTCCCAAAAACACGCAATACAGCTACCTTGCACGCCACCAATGTAAGCCAATGACAAAAATGCACCTCAGAAACAGGGGCTAATTCCCCTCTCCCCTCAACCTACGACCAAACTGCTATTTTGACACAAAATTAGACCTTCCCAGCAGTGCTCCCAGACCCCTAAACCAACTCCCAACAATCTAGAACACCCCCAAATAGCTTCCCAAAAACACGCAATACAGCTACCTTGCAGGCCGCCAATGTAAGCTAATGGCAAAAAAGCACCTCAGAAACAGGCCCTAATTCCCCTTTTCCCTCAACCTACGACCAAACTGCTATTTTGACACACAATTAGACCTTCCCAGCAGTGCTCCCAGGCCCCTAAACCCACTCCCAACAATCTAGAACACCCCCAAATAGCTTCTTAAAAACACGCAATACAGCTACCTTGCAGGCCGCCAATGTAAGCCAAAAGCAAAAATGCACCTCAGAAACAGGGCCTAATTCCCCTTTCCCCTCAGCCTACGCCCAAACTGCTATTTTGAGACAAAATTAGACCTTCCCAGCAGTGCTTTCAGACCCCTAAACCCACTCCCAACAATCTAGAACACCCCCAAATAGCTTCTCAAAAACAAGCAATACAGCTACTTTGCAGGCCGCCAATGTAAGCCAATGGTCAAAATGCACCTCAGAAACAGGGACTAATTCCCTTTTCCCCTCAACCTTCAATCAAACTGCTATTTTGAGACAAGATTAGACCTTCCCAGCTGTACTCCCAGACCCCTAAACCCACTCAAAAAATCTAGAACACTGCCAAACAGCTTCCCAAAACACGCAATACAGCTGCCTTGCAGGCCGCCTATGTAAGCCAATGGCAAAAATGCACCTCAGAAACAGGGCCTAATTCCCCTTTCCCCTTAACCTACGCCCAAACTGCTATTTTGACACAAAATTAGACCTTCCCAGCAGTGCTCTCAGACCCCTAAACCCACTCCCAACAATCTAGAACACCCCCAAATAGCTTCCCAAAAACACGCAATACAGCTACCTTGCAGGGCGCCAATGTAAGCCAATGGCAAAAATGCACCTCAGAAACAAGGCCTAATTCCCCTTTCCCCTCAACTTTCACCAAAACTGCTATTTTGACACAAAATTAGAGCTTCCCAGCAGTGCTTCCAGACCCCTAAACCCACTCCCAAAATCTAGAACACCCCCAGATAGCTTATCAAAAACACGCAATACAGGTAACTTGCAGGCCGCCAATGTAAGCCAATGGCAAAAATGCACCACAGAAACAGGGCCTAATTCCCCTTTCTCCTCAACTTATGCCCAAATTGCTATTTTGACACAAAATTAGACCTTCCCAGCAGTGCTCCCAGACCCCTAAACCCACTCCCAGAAATCTAGAACACCCCTAAATAGCTTCCCAAAAACACGCAATACAGATACTTTGCAGGCCACCAATGTAAGCCAATTGCAAAAAAGCACCTCAGAAACTGGCCCTAATTTCCCTTTCCCCTCAACCTATGACCAAAGTGCTATTTTGACACAAAATTAGACCTTCCCAGCAGTGCTCCCAGACCCCTAAACCCACTCCCAGAAATCTAGAACACACCCAAATAGCTCCCCAAAAACTCGCAATACAGCTACTTTGCAGGCCAACAATGTAAGCCAATGGCAAAAATGCACCTCAGAAACACGGCCTTATTCCCCTTAACCTACGCCCAAACTGCTATTTTGACACAAAATTAGACCTTCCCAGCAGGGCTCCCAGACCCCTAAACCCACTCCCAAAAATCTAGAACACCCCCAAATAGCTTCCCAAAAACACGCAATACAGCTACCTTGCAGGGAGCCAATGTAAGCCAATGGCAAAAATGCTCCTCAGAAACAAGGCCTTATTCCCCTTTCCCCTCAGCCTACGCCCAAACTGCTATTTTGAGACAAAATTAGACCTTCCCAGCAGTGCTTTCAGACCCCTAAACCCACTCCCAAAATCTAGAACACCCCCAGATAGCTTATCAAAACACGCAATACAGGTAACTTGCAGGCCACTAATGTAAGCCAATGGCAAAAATGCACCTCAGAAACAGGGCCTAATTCCCCTTTCTCCTCAACTTACGCCCAAACTGCTATTTTGACACAAAATTAGAACTTCCCAGCAGTACTCCCAGACCCCTAAACCCACTCCCAAAAATCTAGAACACCCCCAAATAGCTTCCCAAAAACACGCAATACAGCTACCTTGCAGGGTGCCAATGTAAGCCAACGGCAAAAATGCACCTCAGAAACCAGGCCTAATTACCCTTTCCCCTCAACCTTCAGCAAAACTGCTATTTTGACACAAAATTAGAGCTTCCCAGCAGTGCTTCCAGACCCCTAAACCCACTCCCAAAATCTAGAACACCCCTAAATAGCTTCCCAAAAACACGCAATACAGCTGCCTTGCAGGCCGCCTATGTAAGCCAATGGCAAAAATGCACCTCAGAAACAGGGGCTAATTCTCCTTTTCCCTCAACCTACGCCCAAACTGCTATTTTGACACAAAATTAGACCTTCCCAGCAGTGCTCCCAGGCCCCTAAACCCACTCCCAACAATCTAGAACACCCCCAAATTGCCCACCAAAAATACGCAATACTGCTACCTTGCAGGCCGCCAATGTAAGCCAATGGCAAAAATGCACCTCAGAAACAAGGCCTAATTCCCCTTTCCCCTCAACCTACGCCCAAACAGCTATTTTGACACAAAATTAGACCTTCCCAGCAGTGCTACCAGACCCCTAAACCCACTCCCAAAAATCAAGAACACCCCTAAACAGCTTCCCAAAAACACGCAATACTGCTACCTTGTAGGGCACCAATGTAAGCCAATGGCAAAAATGCACCTCAGAAACAGGGCCTAATTCCCCTTTCCCCTCAATTTACGCCCAAATTGCTATTTTGACACAAAAGTAGACCTTCCCAGCAGTGCTCCCAGGCCCCTAAACCCACTCCCAACAATCTAGAACACCCCCAAATTGCCCACCAAAAATACGCAATACTGCTACCTTGCAGGCCGCCAATGTAAGCCAATGGCAAAAATGCACCTCAGAAACAAGGCCTAATTCCCCTTTCCCCTCAATTTACGCCCAAATTGCTATTTTGACACAAAATTAGACCTTCCCAGCAGTGCTCCCAGACAACTAAACCCACTCCCAGAAATCTAGAACACCCCTACATAGCTTCCCAAAAACACGCAATACAGCTACTTTGCAGGCCGATAATGTAAGCCAATGGTCAAAATGCACCTCAAAAACAGGGACTAATTCCCTTTTCCCCTCAACCTTCAACCAAACTGCTATTTTGAGACAAGATTAGACCTTCCCAGCAGTACTCCCAGACCCCTAAACCCACTCCCAAAAATCTAGAACACCCCCAAACAGCTTCCCAAAACACGCAATACAGCTGCCTTGCAGGCCGCCTATGTAAGCCAATGGCAAAAATGCACCTCAGAAACAGGGCCTAATTCCCCTTTCCCCTTAACCTACGCCCAAACTGCTATTTTGACACAAAATTAGACCTTCCCAGCAGGGCTCCCAGACCCCTAACCCCACTCCCAAAAATCTAGAACACCCCCAAATAGCTTCCCAAAAACACGCAATACAGCTACCTTGCAGGGAGCCAATGTAAGCCAATGGCAAAAATGCACCTCAGAAACAAGGCCTAATTCCCCTTTCCCCTCAACCTTAGCCAAAACTGCTATTTTGACACAAAATTAGTGCTTCCCAGCAGTGCTTCCAGACCCCTAAACCACTCCCAAAATCTAGAACACCCCCAGATAGCTTATCAAAAACACGCAATACAGCTACCTTGCAGGGCGCCAATGTAAGCCAATGGCAAAAATGCACCTCAGAAACAAGGCATAATTCCCCTTTCCCCTCAACCTTCGCCAAAACTGCTATTTAGGCACAACATTAGACCTTCCCAGCAGTGCTCCCAGACCCCTAAACACACTCCCTAAAATCTAGAACAACCCCAAATAACTTCCAAAAACACACAATACAGCTACCTTGCACGCCACCAATGTAAGCCAATGGCAAAAAAGCACCTCAGAAACAGACCCTAATTCCCCTTTCCCCTCAACCTACGACCAAACTGCTATTTTGACACAAAATTAGACCTTCCCAGCAGTGCTCCCAGACCCCTAAACCCACTCCCAAAAATTTAGAACACCCCCAAATAGCTTCCCAAAAACACGCAATACAGCTACCTTGCAGGCAGCCAATGTAAGCCAATGGCAAAAATGCACCTCAGAAACAGGACCTATTTCCCCTTTCCCTTAAACCTACGACCAAACTGCTTTTTTGACACAAAATTAGACCTTCTCAGCAGTGCTCCCAGACCCCTAAACCCACTCCCAATAATCTAGAACACACCCAAATAGCTTCCCAAAAACACGCAATACAGCTACCTTGCAGGCCGCCAATGTATCCAATGTCAAAAATGCGCCTCAGAAACAGGGCCTAATTCCCCTTTCCTCTCAACTTACGACCAAACTGCTATTTTGATACAAAATTAGACCTTCCCAGCAGTGCTCCCAGACCCCTAAACCCACTCCCAGAAATCTAGAACACCCCTAAATAGCTTCCCAAAAACACGCAATACAGCTACTTTGCAGGCCGACAATGTAAGCCAATGGTCAAAATGCACCTCAGAAACAGGGACTAATTCCCTTCTCCCCTCAACCTTCAACCAAACTGCTATTTTGAGACAAGATTAGACCTTCCAAGCAGTACTCCCAGACCCCTAAACCCACTCCCAAAAATCTAGAACACCCCCAAACAGCTTGCCAAAACACGCAATACAGCTGCCTTGCAGGCCGCCTATGTAAGCCAATGGCAAAAATGCACCTCAGAAACAAGGCCTAATTCCCCTTTCCCCTCAACCTTAGCCAAAACTGCTATTTTGACACAAAATTAGTGCTTCCCAGCAGTGCTTCCAGACCCCTAAACCACTCCCAAAATCTAGAACACCCCCAGATAGCTTATCAAAAACACGCAATACAGCTACCTTGCAGGGCGCCAATGTAAGCCAATGGCAAAAATGCACCTCAAAAACAAGGCATAATTCCCCTTTCCCCTCAACCTTCGCCAAAACTGCTATTTTGACACAAACTTAGTGCTTCCCAGCAGTCCTTCCAGACCCCTAAACCCACTCCCAAAATCTAGAACACCCCCAGATAGCTTATCAAAAACACGCAATACAGCTACCTTGCAGGGCGCCAATGTAAGCCAATGGCAAAAATGCACCTCAGAAACAGGGTTTAATTCCCCTTTCCCCTCAAACTATGACCAAACTGCTATTTAGGCACAATATTAGACCTTCCCAGCAGTGCTCCCAGACCCCTAAACACACTCCCAAAAATCTAGAACAACCCCAAATAGCTTCCAAAAACACACAATACAGCTACCTTGCACGCCACCAATGTAAGCCAATGGCAAAAAGCACCTCAGAAACAGACCCTAATTCCCCTTTCCCCTCAACTTATGACCAAACTGCTATTTTGACACAAAATTGACCTTCCCAGCAGTGCTCCCAGACCCCTAAACTTACTCCCAAAAATCTAGAGCACCCCCAAATAGCTTCCCAAAAACACGCAATACAGCTACCTTGCAGGCCACCAATGTAAGCCAATGGCAAAAATGCACCTCAGAAACAGGGGCTAATTCCCCTCTCCCCTCAACCTACGACCAAACTGCTATTTTGACACAAAATTAGACCTTCCCAGCAGTGCTCCCAGACCCCTAAACCCACTCCCAAAAATCTAGAACACCCCCAAATAGCTTCCCAAAAACACGCACTACAGCTACCTTGCAGGCAGCCAATGTAAGCCAATGGCAAAAATGCACCTCAGAAACAGGACCTATTTCCCCTTTCCCCTGAACCTACGACCAAACTGCTTTTTTGACACAAAATTAGACCTTCCCAGCAGTGCTCCCAGACCCCTAAACCCACTCCCAATAATCTAGAACACACCCAAATAGCTTCCCAAAAACACGCAATACAGCTACCTTGCAGGCCGCCAATGTATCCAATGTCAAAAATGCGCCTCAGAAACAGGGCCTAATTCCCCTTTCCTCTCAACTTACGACCAAACTGCTATTTTGACACAAAATTAGACCTTCCCGGCAGTGCTCGCAGACCCCTAAACTCTCTCCCAGAAATCTAGAACACCCACAAATAGCTTCCCAAAAACAATCAATACAGCTACCTTGCACGCCACCAATGTAAGCCATTGGCAAAAAAGCACCTCAGAAACAGGCCCTAATTCCCCTTTCCCCTCAACCTACGACCAAAGTGCTATTTTGACACAATATTAGACCTTCCCAGCAGCTCTCCCAGACCCCTAAACCAACTCCCAAAAATCTAGAACACCCCCAAATAGCTTCCCAAAAACACGCAATACAGCTACCTTGCAGGCCGCCAACGTAAGCCAATGGCAAAAATGCACCTCAGAAACAGGGCCTAATTCCCCTTTCCCCTCAACCTACGCCCAAACTGCTATTTTGAGACAAAATTAGACCTTCCCAGCAGTGCTCCCAGGCCCCTAAACCCACTCCCAACAATCTAGAACACCCCCAAATTGCCCACCAAAAATACGCAATACTGCTACCTTGCAGGCCGCCAATCTAAGCCAATGGCAAAAATGCACCTCAGAAACAGGGCCTAATTCCCCTTTCCTCTCAACCTACGCCCAAACTGCTATTTTGAGACAAAATTAGACCTTCCCAGCAGTGCTCCCAGGCCCCTAAACCCAATCCCAACAATCTAGAACACCCCCAAATTGGTGTTTTAACCATTTCTTTTTCCATTTTTTCATTTCCATTGTTGTTATTTGGTAGTGTCTTAGACCAGCTTAGGATTTGGTAAAATTTTAATTTGGATAGTGTATTGTTTGTCAACTCTTGAAACTCTGACCATGATTTCAGATTGGATCCGTTTAGTATTTGCCCCCAATACTTTACGTTGGCTCTTTTTAGGGGGAGTACTAATGTATCTTTAAAACATTCAGGGGTTCCTGGCGAACTCCATATAGGAGCCATTTTGCTATAGTACGAGATTTTCAGGATTCCCCTGATTTGTGACCACATCTTTGTTGCATCCCTTAAGATCTTTAGTTTTATTTTTTTAAAGTACTTGGGATGTCCGTACTTAAACAAGACATGATCTTCTGATTCCGTGATCGCTTGTAAGTACCTCGGGTAATTTTCGTGACTCATTAGAAGTTCTCTAATGTTCTTAAATTGAAAGGCTCTGCAATATTCCACCAAATCCGGGCTAGCCAGTCCTCCATCTTTCTTCTCCCTTCTTATTTTCTTCCAAGAAATCCTCGTGCTTTTCGCAGCCCATATAAAACTTGTGATCTCTCTCTGTGCCTGGACTAATGCCTTTTTCTCAAACTCTAACGGTATCGCATTAAATAGGAATGTAAATTTTGGTATGATGGTTGTGGTACTGAAAAATCTGGATTCATATAATAGTACTAGACTCGAGAATAAAAACTTCGTCGAAATAGAACGAATTTGGTATCAAAAGACCGAGAATGACGAGTACATCAAGTACATGTATTTTCGGCGTATTCGAGTGACGATGTCACCTCGAAATCGTCATTTACCTTCTAAAACCCTTAGCTGCATGTTGCCCTTTACATAGGCCTTAATCCAGTTGATTTGATTCCACAAGGACACATACTCCTTAATCGACTTCTTCCTGACCCCAGTACAAGTTAGAACCATTGCCCCAGGCCGAACTCGTTAGGTCAGTCCCCTCCCAGTGGCCGAGCAAGATAGCATCTAGGCTCAACCAGCCATAAAACCATTTCAGCGCGAACACCTGCCATATCTCGCTCACATCTTTCTCCACTCCTTTTCTTCACTTGCTATATGATGGGGAGGTGACCATTTTTATTAGGGGTCCAGCGATATCTGATGAAATGTTGGGCCTTGCCTGATGATTTGTTATGGGCAGCACGACGTGAAATATGTACATGTCATTATGACTCTGCTTTTCTTTTGTAATCAGTAACCGTAAATGAAATACCACGAATCCAAGGAATGTCTTGCCCAAGGCTGAATACTATGTATAAGAAGAGAAGCCTGACTTCGTAAAAGTGTGCAGTCTCCTGAATATACTTGCTTTGTACTTCTAGGACCCTGTCACCTTGGTTGCAGCCAATAAACGAATCTTTGACTCCACCTGGAAGACTCTGAAGTTTCTGTAGGTCTGACTCAGGAGAACCCGAGGTCTCTGGTGTGTTGATCCCCTGGCACCGCTGGGTTGCCGGTTCTTTGCCGGTTCTTAAAAACCCAGTACCTCAATTGGCGCCCACGTTTGGGGCGATTCCAGTGGTACCAATCAGCCTGAAGATGGTGAGGAGCTTCGTGTGAAAATTCCGGAGGAGGGCCCACCACCTCATCGACCCCTGCATGTCGACGTGGTCTGAAGGTCTTTACTGCGAGGTTCCCCGCTTCCCGACGGCTACAAGGACTGCTGCCCTGGCTATCGCCCTGATGTTGGACCCTTGAAATTTTCGGTAGAGCGAAACGCTGAGACGAGTCTTCTGGTGAAGCCATCGATATTTTCAGTTAAGTATAAGTGGAGCGTCTCCCAGTCCTTAGTTGGACTTACTTTGTGGTATCTTGGAGATACATAAGGTTTTATTGGTACTTGCAAGCACCATAACCGAAGGACTCGTGTTTTCACGAGAAATATCGTAATCGATAAATCCTTTGAAGTTTTGGAACTAGACTAGAGGGAAAGGATGCCTAGTCTTAGACTCGGGAATTGGTTTTGTCTTGGTAGTAATAATAGGGACTCCCGATTGGAGGACTCATGTCCGGTTCCTCCAGTTGGAACTCCAACTTACGAGCTATACGTTAAACATGGGGTAGGCCCCATCGTTTACAACGAGGTATGGATTAAATACACTAGGAAAGATGGTGCCTTACAATGGCCCCAATATGGTAGCTTTGATTCTGAAATCTTAGACAACCTTGAAGTTAAGCTCTTCAAAAAGAAAGCCCGGCCGGCGATGTTTGACTCTTTCCGCTTATGGCGCAAAGAAGCCAAACAAAAAGAAGTTAAATTAGCTAAGAAGAATAAGAGAGAAGGGAGACTTTCAGTAATGCAAGCTGCCGTGCAGTTTAAAGATAATGAGGAAGAGCAGATAAATGAACAGTTGCACAGGCAACGTAAACTGGCAATAGATAAGTGTTATCCAGTTTTGCCGTTTCTTCAGCAAGAGACAGCAAAAGAGCGTGAAAAAGACCAATTAATGTCGCAATTATTAACTTCACCACCCCCCTATGCGCAGAATGCTACAGCACCCCAGCAACCTTTAGTTGCACAAGCTGCGACTCTGGCTCTTCCACAGCACCCACCAGCTGTTCTTCAGCTGGCTCCTACCTCTTCGGTGCAGCCTCCTCCAGGCCCACCGACCACTTCTGTTTCACCTGTGTTTTCTACGATTTCACCTACTGTGTTTTCTACATTTCCTAATGCCCCCTCTATGATTTTGCCTAGTACCACATCTATTATTGCTGATACCTCTTCTGCCATCTCTACCCCCGTCTTATCTCACCCCGTTTTTTCATCTGTATGTCCTTCAGTTTCACCTTCCCTTCGGCAGAAAATGGCCAGCCCTGTTACTAATCTTCTTTTACCTCTTTTCGGGTCGCCTGCTACGACCCCTATGTGGAAAAGTACATTTTGCCATGTTCTGTGTCCCTACGTGTTCCACATCCTAAGTTATATGTGCATGATTAATATGCATATGAACTCCTTATGATCGATTAAAGACGCAATCCTAGTTGTGTCCAACTCTAGTATGCCAGTTTCTAGTTCCCGTGAAAGCAACGAATATTAGGCCTATGTAAACCTACGTTGCCACATTTTACAGTGTGCACGATAATTCAGTAAAAGGCCCCGTTTCTAGGCCTCAAAAGGGCCCGGACATCAGATTCAGCTCCTGTCTCCTGAACCCTCTCCGAGGAGCGATACAGCCCCCACCTGCATCCCTGACCCTTCACTTACTTCCTGCCTCACAGTGCCCGGCCCGGCCTGGCTCTGCCTCCCAGTCTGCCAAGAGTATGTTATGCTTCTAGTTATCAGTCCAGCCCTCCTTCTCTGCATTCCTAAGCTACTGAATCGCATCAATAATTTCCGTCATGGTCTAGCCTTTCTGTCTCCATGTAAGAGAAATACTGTATTAATGTTCATAGAATATTCCTCGCACACACAATACATTTAGAATAATGTATGCACCAGTCTTAGTGTCAAGTAGCCTTCGCCCTGATAACTTTTGGATTCTATCAACATGTTCTCCAAACACCAGATACTAGATATGCTTTAGGTACATGTCGCCCTGACTCCGCAGACTTTAGTCTCCTCTTCTAGTGCAGAAGTCATAGCCCCCAGTTCTCCCTGGTAACACGTCATTGCCCGTTTGCGCGCACCACTAGGTCAGAGGTCCCAGCTCCTTAGGTAGCCCCCTCCATGTTTCCGCCCCATTCATGACACTTCTGTGACGTTCATACCACATGTCTATGTACACGCCTCTTGTTACACCCACTTTATGCCTTATCTTTCGCGACTGCTACAAGACACGCCCACTGTTACGCCTCCTGTATTGAATGAAATGTAATTGTTTTAGTATATATACTAATGCACTGTTAATTTGATGTTAGCACTATTCTCCTGCCCCCGGCAGCTGCCATCCTATTCCCATGCAGGCTGTCCTGTTCCTGTCCTTTATGCCTGATTAAAGCCTGTTAACTCTAGCTGCCTCGAATCTTGACTCTTATTTATTGAGCTATCTGTTTATATTGTATCCAGTCAAAAATAGAACCGGTATTTAATTATTTATTTACCACATAATGGCGCCCGAACAGGGACTTGCCCTTTCCCCACGCGCCGGAGAAGCCACGCGAGCCCTCTGACCCTCTGCAGCCGTGACGGAACCATACCGTGCACGTGCAGATATTTCTGCTTCAAGTATCCCTCAGGCCCACGGAGGAGACGGAGGTTGCGGTCCAGCATCCAGACGAGGCGGTGGAGGAACGCGGCGAGTCCCGACCAGAGCCCAAGCCGAGAGTACAAGGTCCGAGGTATCCGGAGGCCCACCCGTAACTGAAGTCCGAAGTTCGTAGTCCGTCGTCGTAGCAGTCCAGTCCAGTCCGAGGCCTTCCATTCTTGCTGCCCGGTGAGTACCGTTGCTGGGGTAGTATCCAGACAGGGTCAATTAATTTGTCTCTGGTCCGTGGGTTTGGGTACACAGATCCAACACGAAGTGTCCACCTAGGTGGATGCGGGTCCTGACGTGTCTCTTTATGGGACCGGTATGTTTCGTACTGTTTCAGCAGTGCATCTAGTAACTCTAGTAAGTTCCGTTCTCGAGAAATTCATGTGTTCTGTTCTCAGTATTCCAGGTAATATTCTGTCCGAACTGTTATTTTAAATGTTTATTAATGTGTTTTCAATGTCGTGGTATGAATGATTTGTTTTCTCCAGTTATTATTGTGTTTATCGTGTATTGTATTGTGTTCAGATTCTAGCATAAAAGAATGCCTCTGTTCTCTAAATTACGTCAGTTAAAAACCAGAAAAGGGCTGCTCGAGGAAGCAGTCCCTGTCCCTCCTAGGGACAGTCCAGGACATTTTATGTATCACAAGCATGGCTTAAGTGCCATAATATATCTAGACTTATGGTCTGATTATACCAGACATCTCGAAGAGAAATATAGATGGCCTGTATCAGGCACATGGGATGCCGAGTGCATCATGCGAGTAGAAGAAGCATTATGGAAAAAGAAATCCAGACAGTCCCAGAAAGATGCTATCGAGTTATGGCGCAAAGAATCTCATAAAAGAACCGAAAAAGAATTCAGAAAAACAGAATTAAGTAGAGAATGCTCAGAGAAAGCCCAAGAAAGGGAATTAATCGAAATAGGTGAACGAGTCAAAGCAGAACAGTCAGACAGACAGAGAAATGCCCTTGTTAAGGGTATGTACCCTCTTCTTGCCGAGGGCTTGCCAAAAGCAACCCCGGAAGCATCCAGTAATTTTCCGCCATCACTAGTTCCGACTAAGCTACGTCATAAACCGACCGCAGCTGATATTTTTCTCTCGTCCTATTTGGACGACACAGTCCCAGAATATGCAAATCCTGTCCCGCCAGCTCTTGTAAATAATGTAATTCCTGTTCCTCCAGCCACTGGTCCTGTGGGTCCAGTTAATGTTACAGCACCCCCGGTCCAGCCTACAGTACATGTACCCGTTCTACCAGTCACTCTGCCAGCACTTACAGTGCACACCGACGATTCCAGTTTAGGAGCCGCGGGGGGAGGTTCTCCTCGTACCCCGCCTCAACACAGACGTATGACGCTACATGAACTAGCGTTACAGCGTACGCCAAAAGTTCATACCTTCACAGATATCAAGCGAGCACTTACTGAATGTCGTTATGATCCAGTTTCAGGCGATGGCCACATGGTCATATATTCATTACGTTTAAGAAGGGTGACCGACTATTTGGACACCCTGCCCAATATGAAAGAATATCTAGACAGAATATATCGTTTTATCCGTACAGGAAGAGATCCAGAAAGTATTCGCGAAGCCATGGTTCAGAGAAAAGTCGAGACTCAGCTCATGCTTTTAAAGTTCTTAATTAACTGTTTAATAAGAGAACAAGATTATCCAGGAAAAGATCCAGAAGAAATGAAAGTCCTGACTAGGTGGAGTGACCATATAGCCGAGGGAAGACACAAGACACAGAACTTTATAGAGAGTATGTACAAGAAAATCCGAAAAGAAATAATAAAGTTACACGAGAAACGAGAAGCAATACAAGCAACCGAGAAAGAAAATGACTCTTCTACGGAAGAGGTAGACGACGAGAATCCTTCCAGAATAGCGTATGTAGGTAGAACTAGACTTTCCGACAGACATTCACGTCCAGACTACAAGAAAACTGTTCCCACTCCAGTACCAGAACAATGTTCCCTAGAACAAGTATTCCAAGCTACCGATCACATTCTGAAATCACGAATAGGTTATGGTGAACTTAGTACTATGCGTGAACAAGAACTAGCCCGATCAGCAGTCCGGTGGACTACTGATTCTACCACTTTTGCAGACGAAATAGTGGCACAAATGTTTCTGAAACTGCCCCCAGCCGAGCAGCGACTGGTGGGTATGTATATGACCCAGCACCTCATCACACTGTATGAGGATCAGCATTCCGATCCAGGTCCGCTACATGATGTATTAAACGAGTTACTACAGTACAGATGGAAAGGTCTAGGTACCGATTTAATTAGTGTCATTCTAGAACAGCGCCACAAATACCGAACGTTCCTGAACCCGCATTTTGTTCATGTCTCACCCCCAGAAAGTAAATCATTCTACATAGACAGACAGAATCCGTTACGAGAAGTACATCCAGTCAAGAAAGAGGGTGGTGGTCTAGAACGAGTGTTTGTTTACACCCCCATCACAAAGATGGAACTCTTAGAAATGAAAAAGTTAATTCCCTGTCATGATAAAGATCCAGCAGGGTTCCATCGAGAATTAAAGGACATGCTCCGTATGGGAGAATACACGTATCCTGATATCATTAAAATGTTAAAGGTCCTGTTGCCTGCGGGCATATATGAGAAACTCAAAGAAAAAGAATGGGAGGTGGGAGAGAAAAAGATAGATTGGACAGCCCTAGAAGCTGAAGATAATACACGAGTACCAGGTACCGGTCTTGGGGATAAATGTAAAGAATTGCCCGAACTGTTAATACAAGTTTTGCCAAGATTACTAGCCACGAAAAAGGAAGACTGGGATGCTATCTCAGCCTGCAAACAGAAACAAGACGAAGATACTAGTGATTTTTATTCTAGATTCGAGAAATGTTTTATTATTAATAGTGGTTTGAAGACAAGTAGCGAGTCATACCCTCATATTTTTGTCACTAAACTAGTCGAGAATTCAAGCCCACAAGTTAAAAATCGAGTTTTAAAAGTCGAAAGTACATGGCAAGCTAATACTCCGTCACAGATGCTACAGATGCTCCAGTAGCACCAGAACAGAATCAGGGAGGAACAAGAACACGAAAGGAGACGTATGAAAGACACGAAAATGAAAGTATTAGTTGCACAATCTGTTCCCCAAGACAGTCAGAAGAGGGGTACGAATCAAGCCAGTCATCCTGCAGCTCCCGTTAAAGGGACCTGCAATTATTGTAAACAGCCAGGTCATTTTATAAACGAGTGTGCAGTTCTGAAACACAATATAGCTACTGGTAAGACTAAAGAGAGACCACGTCCGCCTAGACAAGAACAAGTTTCACAGACTTCCCAGTTACCACAGAATGCACAACAGACAGTTACAATACCGCAGCCTATCGCTGCAACACAGCATGTTACACAGCAGATGTACCAGTATGCACAGTCCGAGTATCCAGAATACCAGCAGTATTCATGAAACAGCCTAGAGAGGGAGGTAGGCTTGCCTCTCATCGAGATACCTGTAGATCAAGAGGGTCCCTATGTACACAGTCAAGTATTAGGGAAAGACAGAAAGTTTCTGATTGATACAGGGGCAAGTAGGACTACCATCAGTCATGACGAGGTTCCAGGGGCTCCGCTCTCAGGCTCTAGAAATGTTTCCCTTGGATTTTCAGGAAAGCCCATTGTAAATGAAATTTCAAAACCAGTTACTCTAGAAGTAGGTCCATTGTCCCGAACTACTGATTTGTTACTTACAAAGTCATGTCCAGAAAATTTATTAGGCATCAAGACATTAAAAGAATTAGGTGCAATTATATGCTGCTCCCCAGAGGGAGTCCGCCTGTTCCTCCGCGACTTTAAAGGTCACTATGTACTACGTGATTTTGATCCAAGATTATTGAATGTTCCACAGCATCTATGGGCACAAGGTCCAACTGATGTTGGTTGTATGCACATCACACCCCATCGTGTGACTCTGAAACAAGGTATAGTTTTGCCACGAATCAGACAGTACAGATTGCCACCTGAGGCTGTAGCAGCCTTATCCAAAATTATTGACGAGCTTATTGTTCAAGGAGTGGTTGTAGAAACTGACTCCAATGTATGTAATTCTCCTATCATTCCAGTCATGAAACGTACTGATCCAAATGCACCTCCAGTATATCGATTAGTGATTGACCTTCGAGAACTTAATAAATGTATCATTCCTCAGTACCCAGTAGTCCCAGATATTTCTTCCCTATTGACAGCCATTGATTCTGAAGCTACGTTCTTCACAGTTATCGACCTCAAGAATGCATTTTTCAGTGTTCCCATTCATCCAGACAGTCAGTTCCTTTTCGGTTTCTGTTTAAATAGAAGGAGCTATAAATTCACACGAGCTCCTCAAGGTTTCACAGAAAGCCCTAGTATTTACAGTCAAGCACTCAAGAGATAACTAGACAATATTCACATGCCAACTGACACTGCCCTGCTCCAGTATGTCGATGATCTACTGATCACAGCCCGTTCTGAACGTGATTGCGAGCGTGCGTCACTTACAGTTCTGTATTTCTTAGCCGAGATGGGGCACAAGGTGTCCCCTTCGAAGCTTCAATTCTGTGTCCAGCAAGTGGTCTACTTAGGACACTTACTGTCCAAGAGGGGTAGGCAGTTGACACCTGACCGTATCCAGTTAATAGCATGTCTTCCGCAGCCCAAGACCCAGAAGGAGGTACGAGCTTTTATCGGCCTCACTTCTTACTGTTGACAATGGATTCCTCAGTACGCATATCTAGCCAAACCACTGATACAGTTAACGACACAGGAGACAGCTGTATCGACTGTTCTCCCTTGGACATCCGAACATACACTTGCTTTTAATGAGTTAAAGAAAGCTTTATGCCAAGCTCCTGTTCTAGCTACACCGAACTACAGTAAGCCTTTTACACTTTTTGTCACAGAACGTGAAGGTACTGCATTATCTGTTCTCACACAAGATCAAGCAGGACAGTACAAGCCCTGTGCTTATTTTTCTAGCACATTAGATCCAGTAGCCCAGGCTCTGCCTGCGTGCCTCAAATCAGTTGCAGCCACGGCACTAGCTATCAGACAAAGTGATTCCATAGTGTTAGGACACTCCCTGACAGTACAAGTTCCACACTCTGTGGAAGTTCTTTTAAACCGAACACAGACCCAGCACTTGACAATTGCACGTTTAACAGGTTATGAACTGACACTGTTCCAGCCACACATAGAAATCAGACGCTGCAACGTTTTAAATCCAGCTACACTATTACCGTCAGTTAATTCAAATCCTGCCACACATGATTGTGTGGAAGTTGTTAACACTATGACAAAGCCAAGACAAGACCTGACAGGTATTGCATTACCCGATCCCGACCTGACACTTTATGTGGATGGTTCATGTATGAGAACAAGTACAGGAGAACTAGTAGCCGCGTATGCAGTGACTACTGAAACTGAAGTTATAGAGACACACCGTATTGACACCCTGTCTGCTCAAGCAGCAGAGCTAGTCGCTCTGACCCAAGCCTGCATACGTGCCAAGAACCTGAAAGTAAACATATATACAGATTCACGTTATGCATTCGGAGTCGTACACGACTTCGGAGTACTCTGGCAGGAGAGAGGTTTCATGACTTCTCATGGAACCAAGATTCAGCATGGTCTCCTCATTCAAGCTCTGTTAGATGCAATACATTTACCGACAGCTATCGCTATCATGAAGTGCAAAGCACATACGAAAGTTACTGACATTATTTCTCAAGGTAATGATCTAGCAGATCGAACAGCCAAGCTTACAGCTCAGACTCCAGACATTCCAGTTAACACAACACAGACACCCATTCCAGAACAGACTACTTGTATGACAGTTAAGGACCCTACACAAGATGTTATAGACATACAGTTACATGCTACTCCTGATGAAATCAAGAAATGGTCCAAACAAGGAGGGGTCCAGACAGATCAAGGATGGTTGACGAAGGGAAAAGCCACATGGTTTCTCCCCGACTCAATGGTTCAAGTCATTATTAATACCGCACATAGTCCTGCACATTTAGGAGAAAAAGCCATGTTAGACAGTATCCAGAACATTTGGTTTAACAAACATTTACGAGCTGCAGCCAAGCAGAAAGTCCGTACCTGTATGAAATGTTGTCAGTTCAATCCAGGTAAAAGTGTCCCGGTGGAACAAGGTGGATTCCAACCTCCTGACCACCCTTTTGAAGTCCTCCAGATGGATTATATTCAGATGGAGCGATGTCGAGGTTTCAAGTATGTCCTCGTAGTTGTATGCGTTTTGTCCAGGTGGACAGAAGCATATCCAGTTCCAGATTACACAGCTGCGACCACTGCCAAGCAGTTGGTTCGTGAGTTCTTTCCCCGCTATGGACTCCCTAGGGTCGTGTATTCAGATAACGGCCAGCCATTCTCATCTGAGTTAATGAAGCATGTTTCCCTTCTGTTAGGGTACCAGTGGAAGTTCCATTGTGTGCGCCATCCTGAAGCAGCCGGTCTCGTAGAGAGACATAATCAGACTCTGAAAATCCGCATTGCCAAAGTTTGTAAAGAGAAAGGTGTAGACTGGCTAGTTGCCCTGCCAGTTGCTTTATTCTACATGAGGATGATTGCACATTCCAGATCAGGTCTGTCCCCGTATGAGGTCGTATTCGGCCGCCCCCCAAATATGTGGGGTACACCTAGACCCCGCAGTATTACAGACGTTTCCGGTAATATGCTGACAGATTACCTAGCTTCCTTGATGTCTGCCCTACACTCTTGTCGTTCACAGGTTGCCGCCGCATTTCCAGACAACACCGAGGTGAAACCGCATGAAATCGTTCCAGGAAACCTCGTATTGGTCCGGAATTTTGATCGTTCAAGTCCACTGGAGCCCCGTTGGAAGGAGCCTCGTATGGTCTTGCTCACAACCAGGACTGCGGCCAAACTGGAGGGAAGAAAAGGATGGGTCCATCTGTCCCACATCAAGAAGTTTCATGGACTCCGACAAAAGACATTTGCTAAGGACTGTCCAATTTCTAAAGACTGCCTAAAAACAGACTCTGAACTCAAAGTTCCCCAGTCAGAGGAAACTCCGCAACAGGAGTATAAAAAGAAACTCCGGTCTAGTAAAATAAGTCAGCCAGTTTAATTGTCTAAGTCCCTCTCGGGTGAAACGGTTAGACAGGTTTCTGACATGTATGAGATAGACCCCCATAGTGAGAGAGTTAGTCAAAACTCTAAGAGAATCCGTTATCGGAAAAATCTATGCAGTAGATGCATCATTACTTTGTTATTTCTTATGTTTTTGAGTCTTATGGTTTCCTGCACAAGTTATGCTTTTCATTTATGTTTTCCAATGTCACATGTACATATGTTTTCTAATACTACAGTAGAGCACACATTTAGTGATCTGCCTCCTCATGAGCTATCCTATCGTCTTGCTATGCGAAATAATACCTTTATCAGAATGTTACATTATTCACACCAGACCAGCAATGCCACTAATTGTTGGGTGTGTGGTCGACTCCCCCCTTTCCAGACACCGAAGGGAGTTCTGCCACTCTTTCCTTATCCGTTTTCACATAATGGTTTGTGTGGAGCATGGTCCACGTTAACGTCATCCTCAACTGATATGTCCCTTCTGAATAGAACATGTTTCCCAGATAACCAAGGTCTTCCCCATAGAACAGGGTTGGATCTAGAAAATGAAGTATATGATTTAGGTAATTATTCCTCGAATTTCATGGTCCTGAATGTTCAATCCGATACCACTCCAGATTTGCCTGCTATTTCAGTATTACCAGTCAAAGGCGAATTATGTGTCAGAAAGAATGGTTCCGCACATGTAGGACATAGTGATTGTACTATTATTGTCAAGTATAGTGACAGTGGGAAATCTATTTTCAAGGCCTCACGTCATTCTTATTTTGTTTGTGGTCAGACCGCATATGTTCGTCTGCCCCTCGATTGGGATGGAACATGTTACATTGCCTTCCTACTGCCACCAGTTTTTCTAGCCCCATCTGATTATCATAGAAACACACATCTAGTACACCTTAGACATAGAAGGGAGATTGAGTCCCCGATTGTCGATCAAACTGAAACTACTCTAGAACAGTATCAAGACTTCAATAAAGGTTTCTTCTTCTTTATAGGCCCTGTCCAGAATAGTAAGCTAATACGTAGGTTAACCAGAACCCTTGAAGCAGTAGTGAATGAGACTACTTCTGCTCTAGGTAACTTAACCGAAGAGCAATCTGCTATGAGATTTGTCGTGCTCCAAAATCGTCTCGTTCTTGACGTCATACTGGCCGATAGAGGAGGAGCATGTAGAGTCATCGGATCTAGTTGCTGCATTTTCATTCCTAATAACGCGCCGTCTGTTTATTCAGCTATAACCAGACTTCATAAAATTGCCCATCAGTTACACCAGAATCCAGGCACCTGGACATGGTCCGGTTGGCTCTGGAGTATAATTTCTGTCTGGGGATGGAAAGTATTGTCATTCCTAGGTATAGCAGTAATGATCATATTCAGTTGCTGCCTCTGTTTACAATGTGGCCCTGCGATTTGCGGCATTTGTGCTACATCCTGTATTCCTAGTCCTAAGTCCCGTTCCAAGACAATTCGAGACGAGCAAATGATGCTATATGAAATGATAGATGGTATCATGAATATTGATGTTTCCTGATGGAAACGTAGGGCACAAGGAGGGAATGTGGAAAAGTAAATTTTGCCATGTTCTGTGTCCCTACGTGTTCCACATCCTAAGTTATATGTGCATGATTAATATGCATATGTACTCCTTATGATTGCTTAAAGACGCAATCCTAGTTGTGTCCAACTCTAGTATGCCAGTTTCTAGTTCCCGTGAAAGCAACGAATATTAGGCCTATGTAAACCTACGTTGCCACATTTTACAGTGTGCACGATAATTCAGTAAAAGGCCCCGTTTCTAGGCCTCAAAAGGGCCCGGACATCAGATTCAGCTCCTGTCTCCTGAACCCTCTCCGAGGAGCGATACAGCCCCCACCTGCATCCCTGACCCTTCACTTACATCCTGCCTCACAGTGCCCGGCCCGGCCTGGCTCTGCCTCCCAGTCTGCCAAGAGTATGTTATGCTTCTAGTTATCAGTCCAGCCCTCCTTCTCTGCATTCCTAAGCTACTGAATCGCATCAATAATTTCCGTCATGGTCTAGCCTTTCTGTCTCCATGTAAGAGAAATACTGTATTAATGTTCATAGAATATTCCTTGCACACACAATACATTTAGAATAATGTATGCACCAGTCTTAGTGTCAAGTAGCCTTCGCCCTGATAACTTTTGGATTCTATCAACATGTTCTCCAAACACCAGATACTAGATATGCTTTAGGTACATGTCGCCCTGACTCCGCAGACTTTAGTCTCCTCTTCTAGTGCAGAAGTCATAGCCCCCAGTTCTCCCTGGTAACACGTCATTGCCCGTTTGCGCGCACCACTAGGTCAGAGGTCCCAGCTCCTTAGGTAGCCCCCTCCATGTTTCCGCCCCATTCATGACACTTCTGTGACGTTCATACCACATGTCTATGTACACGCCTCTTGTTACACCCACTTTATGCCTTATCTTTCGCGACTGCTACAAGACACGCCCACTGTTACGCCTCCTGTATTGAATGAAATGTAATTGTTTTAGTATATATACTAATGCACTGTTAATTTGATGTTAGCACTATTCTCCTGCCCCCGGCAGCTGCCATCCTATTCCCATGCAGGCTGTCCTGTTCCTGTCCTTTATGCCTGATTAAAGCCTGTTAACTCTAGCTACCTCGAATCTTGACTCTTATTTATTGAGCTATCTGTTTATATTGTATCCAGTCAAAAATAGAACCGGTATTTAATTATTTATTTACCACACCTAACATAAGTAGAAGACAGTTGCGAAGTCAACTACCTGATTATCAAGAGAGAGATTCACTGAATAGTTTAGCTCGGAAATGGGTCATGGACACTGCAAAGTATGATTTACAGTCTGTCATGGAAGTCTTTCATCAATGGGAAGCAGCGACACAGAGATATGTGTTCGAACAGATGTGTGTTTTTCTTTGCGAGGATTTAGAAGACAATGATCAGGATTGCCTCCCACAAGAGATGTGTCGTATAAGGTTTAAGTTTGGACAGGGTATGATTGTAGGTCCCGATGTGGAAAAAGCAGTTGAAATGCTATTATCATATCGAAGTAAGGGAAGCAGTTCTGGGTCACCATCGGAATCTAGTACATCTAGTAGGAAAAAGGCACGAAAATACCCTATGAGAGAAGTTCCCCCACAGTGGAGAGAGGGTGACGCGACAGCTGTCCCACCTATTCTGCCACACTTTCACCGCGTATGGGTACACGTCCCATGGAAGCGAGCTGAAGTTTTAGCACTCAAACAAACGCTACCAGATCCGCGTAAAAATCCTGCAGGGTACTATAAAGAATTGTCGCAAACTGCTGGGTCATGTATAATGAATTTGGCTGATATCGATATGTTATTCAGGAACGTTGTTCCACAGCCGTTATGGGGAAAAATTCGTCATGTAGATCATGACCAAGAATTAGGTGACACGTGGGCTAATATTACTGCTACGGATGCTCGACAAGTCGGTGGTGCCAAGCCTGAGCCTCTGATAGCGGAACTACCTGGTAGAATAATAGATTACATGAAAACGATAATGCCTGCAATACGCGTAAATTGGGATAAGTTATCTGCATGCAAGCAGAAGAAAGAAGAAACTGTTTCAGATTTCTTCACCAGATTTGAAGAAACATTCATTGACCACAGCGGTCAGGATATGACCACAGAAGGTGGTCAGAGATTGTTTGTCGATAAATTTGTGCACAATCTGCTTCCAGATTTGTGTAGGAAATTAAAGGATTCGGAAAGTTCTTGGGCAGTCTCATCTTCAGCCCAGATACTAGCTACCGCACAGTACTACGAGAATAGAGACAAAGATGAGAAAGATAAAGTAGAGAAGAAAACTAGAGAACTCAAAACGAAGGTTTTGCTACAGCAAGCCTATCCGCCACGTGGTGGTGGTAATAAAAATAATAATGGTCCGAATCACTATCAGAACACTTTTCAGCAGCCTCCGAGGAACTTGCAGAGATTCGATTACAATCAAAACCGCGTAGGTCCTAATCAGTGTTTATACTGCAAACAAGAGGGTCATTACAAATATGACTGTCCTGCCCTACCACAACGCGCAAATGGATTTTCTGGCGTAAGAGGTCGTGGTAGTCAGCAAGCGCGTAGAGGGCGTGGAAACGCCCCTCAGGACGCACGTCCCCGTCCACCGCAAAACTCTATGAACAGGTTTGATCAGCAAAATAACGTATCTGACAGGACAGCTCAATACTACGTTGATGAGTATTACACAGAAAATGAGCAGTGGGAGAATAACGATTGCTAGGACAGCCTTAGACAAGGAGAGGGAGTTGTTTCAGTTCCAGTAGATCAGAGTGGACCTTACGTTGAGGTGATTACATCGGGTGTGTCAGAACCTTTTCTGCTGGATACTGGTGCTACAAAGAGTTCTATTATGCACTCCAAACTCCCTGGCGCACCTTTGTCTGGCGAAATGAATGTTTCCGTAGGTTTTTCTGGCGCCCCGGTTAGAAATCCGATTTCTGACCCGTTATCTCTTTCTGTTGGTCCTTGTGAATTCGAAGCACCCCTTATTTTGACAACAGGTTGTGGTGAAAATTTGCTAGGATTAGATTTACTGAAAAGATTGTATGCGACTTTGTACTGTTCC
The DNA here is from genome assembly GCF_964263255.1 of Lissotriton vulgaris. Taxonomy (NCBI): domain Eukaryota; kingdom Metazoa; phylum Chordata; class Amphibia; order Caudata; family Salamandridae; genus Lissotriton; species Lissotriton vulgaris. The sequence goes on along the minus strand of NW_028248795.1, from coordinate 5,173 downwards.
CCCTCAGGAGTACAACTTACTTTAGGTAAGAAAGTGGTTTCTCCCATGTATTTGTCAAGAGATGCACTTCCAGCAGAATTGGCACTTCTCCCAGATATTCTTTGGGCTACTGGTCCGAATGATGTAGGTCTCTTAGAAATTCCACCATATGTTGTAACATTGAAGTCGAATGTCAAAATGCCACAAATTCCCCAATACCGAATATCCAATGAGGGCGAAAAAGCTTTGCTAGCGATTGTTTACGAGTTGATTGAAAAAGACGTAATTGAAGAAACACGAGGAAATGTTTGCAATAGTCCTGTTCTGCCTGTTTTAAAACTAACTGACCCTTCTCAGCCACCTGTGTATAGATTCGTGATTGATCTTAGAGAAGTAAATAAGATAGTAGTGCCACAATTCCCAGTTGTCCCCGACATTACAACTTTATTGACGATGATTCCAGCATCTGCCTCCTGGTTTTCGGTGATTGACCTGAAGAATGCCTTCTTCAGTATCCCGATTGCTGAGGAAAGCAGGGATATTTTTTCCTTTAGTTTAGGTGGTCGCAGCTTCCGCTTTAAGCGCGCCCCTCAAGGCTACTGTGAAAGCCCCTCAATATACAGTCAAGCACTGAAAAGTCAGCTTGACACAATGGCTTTGCCCAAAGGTTCCACCCTCGTACAGTACGTGGACGATTTACTCATCGCTGCAGATACTGAGGAAATTTGTAAAATGGCCACGTTGACGTTACTGCGTCATCTATGTGACCTGCATCACAAGGTGTCACTTTCCAAACTTCAATATTGCCGACAAGAAGTGACCTACTTAGGTCATCTCTTATCGAAGGAGGGGAGGAAACTGACCCCAGAAAGAATTCAGGCAATAGCAAATTTGCATGTGCCAAGAACGCAGAGAGAAGAACGCGCTTTCTTGGGCATAACATCGTACTGTAGACAGTGGATTCCAAATTTTTCACTATTAGCCAAACCCTTATTGACACTAACGTGCAAAAATACACCCAATCCCATTCCTTGGTCTGACGAGTGTCAGAAAAGTTTTCTCGAATTACGCACAGCATTATGTTCGGCTCCTGTGTTAGGTAACCCCAACTACAGTAAGCCTTTCACATTATATGTCCACGAGAAGGAGGGCTGTGCATTGTCCGTACTGACTCAGTTATACGGAGATAGACAGCGGCCATGCGCCTATTTTTCGTCAACTTTGGATCCGGTAGCAAGAGCGTTGCCAAGTTGTTTAAGGGCCACAGCAGCAGCAGCTGTTTCTATTCGACAGTCTGCAGGACTAGTAATGAATAATACACTAATCGTGATGGTCCCGCATTCGGTAGAGACATTGTTAAATAGGACAAAGACACAGCACTTAACTAGCGCTCGACTGACCAGTTATGAATTGACGCTACTAGCGAGCCACGTGCACATAAAAAGGTGCAGTACCTTGAACATAGCCACATTGTTACCAATTGCTGAGGAATCAGATGCTTCAGAACAGCACGATTGTTTCCTCAGAACAGAGGAAGAGATGAAAGGGAGAGTTGATTTATTCGACACTCCTCTTGCTGAATGTGATGGTACATTGTGGGTAGATGGTTCATGCTTTAAACTCCCAAATGGTAATGTGACTACCGCATATGCTGTCACAACTTTGCACACAATCGTTGAAACTGCGCGAATACCACATGGTTCAGCTCAAGCCGCTGAACTCGTGGCACTGACGAGAGCATGTGTGTTATCCAAAGGAATGAAAGTGACTGTCTATACCGACAGCCAGTATGCCTTTGGAGTGGCTCACAGTTTTGGACGATTGTGGAGAGAACGTGGGTTCCTGACTTCGCATGGAGCTAAGATTCAGCATGGTCAGTTGGTGAATGAGCTTCTTGAATCACTGACGTTGCCCCTGAAAGTAGCGGTCGTGAAATGTAGTGCACACAAGAAAGTGACTGATGATGTTGGTCGTGGAAATGCATTTGCTGATGAAACTGCTAAGGAAACTGCAAAGAATATGATGAGCCGAATGTATGTTGTGAGCCCAGAAAGATGGACTGGTGATGTTGGAATATGTGAAGACACGATAGAAAGTGTAAAGTCCATCCAAGCTGAGGCCACGGAGAAAGAGTTAAGCATGTGGAAAGAAAGTACAGGGAGAATGGATGCAAATGGTTGTTGGACTGAATCGACAGAGCGACAGAGATGGTTGTTGTGAGAAGTTGGCCCGATATGCAACGTTCGCTATTCTAGCGACCGCTATGTATCGTTCCAACGACCCTTATGGTGTTTGGTTGTAAGTCAACCTATAGACCAGCTATCCTAGTAGCGTGGATACGAGCAGTCTAAGGCTAAAGACTCGAGAGGGCGCGTTAAGCCGGCTGTTTACCACACATGTACCCCTTGAACACCCAGTGAAAGGACACCACACAAGTGTTATGAAAATAAACAGTATATTTATTAAGAATCACAACAGCCCTGTACTCTTTATGAGGACAGGGTACTAAGCACAAACCAAATCTCTTTAGCAAATACTTCAAGTGCACAGTTTAAAGACAAGTGTCCGAGGACACGGAAAGGTTAAGGCAAGTCGGAAGCGAGGGACTCGGGACCCTAGAGTAAGGAGGCTATGCGGGCACCGAAATGCCGAGTTACCTAGCCACGAGGGCTGCGGCTGCACAAGTCTTACAGGCGTCGGGGTCTTCGCTGACGAGCCAGGAGCCGGAAGAAAAGGAGTTGCTGGCCGGCGACCAGTGGTGTATAGTTCGTAGAGATTGATGAAAACCTGAAAGCAGAGGGGACCAAGTTCGTACTACTAGCCAGTAGTCAGAGGGTACCAGGAAGGCACCAGTTGGCCGTCACCTCGACCAGGTGAGTGGGCGACGCTAGGCTCTGCAGTCTCACGGACCAGGAGGCGTTGTCGGCGACCACGGTGGAGGTGCGAGCTGTCCCACGACGGATGTCGCTGTCGGCGTCTTGGGTGGACCAGGGGGGTCCGGGGTGCTTCTCGGAAAGATGGAAGCAAGGGCCAGTCTGGAGCAACCAGACCGGCAGTGTTGATTCTTGGTCGTCGTCACAGAAGGGCACAAGCCAGCGGCAAGTGACCAGACAACGTGCTGAGCAGCGAGCAGAAGGGCCCCACGCAGATCGTGGAGATGCTGGGGGACTGCACTTCGGTGCTAGAGCGGCTCAGGGTCGGGGCTTCTCGGACCCCAGAGCACTCACCAGAGAGTTACCTCGATGATCGTGCTGGTTTTTAAGAGCGTGCAGGTTCTGATGATGGCCGGTCCCTCGAGGTCTCGTCGCACCCACAGATCACAGCTGAGCTGATGACGTGGGTAGAGGTCAGAGGTGCCAGGGAAGCCGGTTCTCGTTGAGCTGGGCCGTCGGATTCCTTGAGGAAGGACTTACAGCAAACCGCAGAGTTCTTAGATGGTGCCCGCTGATGCAGGGTGACTACTCCTTAGCCACAAGGGAGAAATCTTAAGAAGAGTCTTGAAGTCCTTTCGTAGAAAGTATTCTTGATTCAAAGATGATCTAATTTGGAAGGGTCCCCGCTCCGGCCTTTATCCTAAAGAAAGGGGTGGGTACATGACTAGGTCCTGCCCTAAGGGTGGGACCAGGAAGGGGGGTAGTTACACCCCTCTCCCCTGCCGGACTTTCCCCAGGCCAGGGCTGTCGCCCCTGGAACTGGTTCTAACCGGCAGATGCGTAGTGAGCACCGGGGTGCCACTCCGCAGTCACCTTCTCGCAAAAGCCCTACCTACCCAGAATACACAAACCCTGTCTGGGACGGTGCGAACACCGCCCTCGACAGGAAACCCTTTGTCCAAGTGCTCCTCGCTGGAAGGACTCCCAGCAGCAGGAGGTCAGACTTGTGTCTGTGGTGGCAGCATCCATTTTGTGGAGCTGAGGCCTTCGTTAACTTTAACCGGGGTTCACAGTTACGTACATGTCGTGTCCCTCTAGAAGGGCGGAATGCTAACCTCGTCGCCAGAGGTGGTGAGAGGGCAGCATCCCGATTCGTATGACACCTTACTCGACATGTCTTGATAACGCGACACCGAAGTTACCGATATGGTACGCGTTATCATGGAACAGCCATTGGGTCTTGATTCCGCAAGCTGCAACCGGGCTCGGCTCGGGCCAGAGCTTAGTTCACGCGAGCCCATGCACTCTGCCTTCAGGATTGTCAAGGCCTGCCATAGGAGTGACTGATAGGAACTCGGGTGTCCATTGGAGGGTTAGATATAGGGCTACTATATCTACAGCAAAGGGTGATTACACGACTTTGCCCCAGCTGTCATGCAGCCAGTTGTGTCAAATTTAGGAGGCCAGCCAGGGGTGGCATAATACATGCTGCAGCCCCTGACGGCCCTGGGTACACCTACGCCCTGGGTTACAGGGTCTGATAAGGTGGCCCAGTACCAATTGGTAAATGCACCTAGGGTACATCTCGTAATTTAGAAAGAGAACAGCCAGGCTGTGGGTCTGATTGGCAGGCCCACAGCCAGAGAAAGTCGTAAACCAGTGAAACAAAAGCAAAAAATCTGGGTGATCATAGGATTGCAGACCCTACTCTCCTACAGTTGTTACCCGATGCATATGTGCCTGCAGTGGTTACAATGGCTCATGGGATGGCCCATATCAGCGCGAAAGGGATTTGCGAGTTGTTGGCCCCAGTGTGGAAGAATTCAGGGATTCCCAAGTGTGCAGAGAATGTCGTCAAGAATTGCATGGTATGCCTGAAGCACAATCCTGGTAGGGGAACCCCAACTCCAGCTGGTCATTTTGCACCTCCTACGTATCCGTTCGAGGTTTTGCAGCTAGATTTCATACACATGGAGAGGTGCAACAGCTTAAAATATGTGCTCGTGGTTGTTTGTGCCTTCTCAAGATGGGTAGAAGCCTATCCCCTAAGGGACAATACTGCCTTGTCCACAGCGAAAGCCCTTGTGAAAGAGTTCTTCCCCAGGTTCGGAATGCCTAGAATGGTCTGGTCGGACAACGGAAGTGAATTTGTGGGTTGTGTGATGAAAAGAGTGTGTGAAGGGCTAGGCATTAGGCAGAAGTTTCACGCTGCAAATCACCCCCAATCAGCTGGATTAGTGGAATGTTACAATGGCACGCTTAAACTTAAATTGGCCAAAATCCAAGCAAGCACAGGTCTTAAATGGCCTGACGCTCTACCC